>NW_019268534.1:442710-462134 GCF_002738365.1 Cucurbita moschata
CCCCCCCCCCCCCCGTGTTTAAAAATACTGCCCCTTTGTGTTGTTTCGAATAACGACTACCGTTCTATTTCATGGAGTCTCGTCATCTAAAGATTTTTCCCCAAATCATATTCTTGTGCGCGTACCGAGTATTGTTTAAACTCACATACCTCTTTCTGTGGCCAGGGGGCAAGCACATAGGCGGTTGTACAGGTACATTTTTTTTTTTTTTTTTTTACCAAAGCTTTCATTCAATGGAAACATACATTGCTTGCTTCACTTATATTGATTATCGATGTCGCTTGTGCTCGCCGTTGTGTTGCAGATACTGTGAAACTATACCGAAAAGGAGAGCTCGAGCCTTTGCTATCTGAAGCGAATGCTAAAAATACAGAGACATAAGGCTCTAGGCACATTTTGTTTTCTTAGCCATTTGGTGACTGACCTGTTGATTTTCTTAATTCTACCTCGAGTGACACTTGCGTTTCTAGTTAGGAACATGTATTTTAAGATATTTGTGGATGCATTTGTTTCAAGGAAGGATCTCCAGTTTATGCATGAAATAAGAGAGCATTTTATTCCCATTTGGAAAGAAAAGCCTTCCATTTCCGTCAAATGACCTGGCCTCCCTTGCCCGGTTTACGGTCCAGGCTCCCTTTCCTGTCTATGCTATGCTCCTATGGCGCAGGCGTACCACGTTCCGCGCCTGCAACGTTTTTGCCTGGTTTACCGTCCAAGCTCCCCTTCCCGTCTATGCTATGCTCCTATGGCGCAGTCTTACCACGTTCCGCACCTCCGTTCAAACGGTCTTTGCCAATAGCGTTATCCTCCCTACTCTCTTTATGGTCTAGTTGCTTCGTGTTGTTTTTAAGGTATTTAGATGTTTTTGCAACATTTGGAGGTATTTTACAATCAATCTTCTGAAAATAGGAGTTCGTGAGTCCATCTAGTCTTTTACTGAGTTTTTTTTTTTTTCCAGCTTAGCATAAAAATTCTCTTCAAAATGTGATTTTATTCCAAATTACTCTAAAACATATATATATATATATATATATATATATATATATATATATATATATATATATATATTTTAGATTTTAATTTCCAAAGAAATATTTACGTAATTAGATTTAATCTATTATTTAGTAACATTTGAATATTTACATGCAAATTGATTTTATTAATTTATTTCCTTTATATTATAGAGACTTTCAAATTATTTAAATTTTAATTCTCAATTTTGAAATTACATTAAATAAAAATATATTCCACCATTTTAGCATATTAGTTTAATTACTCATTTTATTCTATGACTCTCCATTTGGCTATTTTCTACCATATTTATTTTTTAATAATTCTACTTTCTAAAATTAAATTAAATTAAATCTATTATTTATTTAATTAATTAATTAAAGTTAATTATCTAAGTAAAACTTTTTACACGTTCTTGAAAGCGCTGTGTTCTCCTTGTTATGTACCACCATTTTGGCGCCCAATTTTTTCTTTCCACAGAAACCACAATCCCTCGTTTACAGGGCGCGCATTACCATGAAGCGTGATCTCAAACCGTCCATTTCTACTGGTTCTTCTTCGATTCTTCCTTATCATGTTTTTGAGTTTCTTTAATTTTCATATATTGCTGTTGCTTTGATTCTCGATTACACACCATGCTTTCCCCCGTTTAATTTTTTAGTATTTTTTTTTCAAGAATTTTGTTCCTGAGAGGATCGGTTTTGTTTGTTGCCACTATTCTTTTATAATTTCATTCCGGTTCCAATGTATTTAAGTTACTATTGTTGTTTAGTTCGATTTCGTTGCCTCGATGGATTTCATTTCTGGCCAATTATAGCTCAACTTCATTTCATTAATGAATGTTTGATGTTGTGTTATCTTTCTCTCACGTAATTTGGTATATTCTGTCATGAGAAGCCGTAAGTGATCTTGTATGTACTCCTGTTGTTCTTTAAACTGCACGTAAAAATTGCCTTAATTGATTACAAATCCAATATTTTGATCAGTAATGTCTCTCCTGTACTCCGCTATCGTTAGCTTTCTTCATCCAGTTTGTTGGGAGTTTGACCATAGTCCCAAATAATGAGCATATAAGTAGATAATAATGTCAATAATGAGCATATAAGTAGATAATAATGTCTTCAGTGATATGAGACCTTTCAGATAAGAAATCAAAAGTAAAATTATGCAGGCTTATGTTCAAAGTGGACAATATCATATCACCGTGGAGGGGGCTGTTGTCTTAATAAAAATTCATCTTTATATATAAACCTCAATATGTCATATTGATACCCTTGCGTATGAAGTAACGTTTAAACCATAGAAGCTACATTTGCTATTGTGTGACTACGTTTTGCAGTTATCCTTGTTTTCTCTAAATTGTTACAGGAAGTGAATTTCTACTTAGTAAAATTAAATGATTCCAAAAGTTTCTTCACTTGAGTAATAATTTTGATAAATCCTTCATGAACGTTCCTTATAGATAGTAACTGTCGGAAGAGAATAAAAGTTGGAGACCTTGATTGTGCTAGACCTTTGACATGCAGAAGAGATACTTCTCCCGTATCCTTGAAAGGACATGTTACATGCCGTGAGTTTTCTACATTACCCAACTCTCAATTGTACTTCCCTAGAGTAGCGAGCTATTCGAGGCTCCCAGTGTTCGCAGTTCTCTGTCTTTTTTTCTTTTTTGAGTTTTGTTCTAGTTAAGTTTCTTATTGTATTAGTGCATGATCCTTGTTAAATAGTTGAAATGTTGATATGTTTTCTTGTATGGGAGCGATGAGCAGCAAATAATGCAAAAACTTCTGAGTTTGCATTTTTTAAGAAGTTCAAGGAAGATGCAAACCGTAGATTCAGTTCATCTCTTCAACGTCAAAAGGAACTTCAACCAAAGAAGTTCAACTCGACTGATCATTTCAGAGGTAAGACATAAACGTTACTTGCAATATCAGTGTTAGCAGCAAATATACATATATATATATATATACTTTGGATGTGAACACGTGGATCTTTTTAAGAACTATACTTCCAGTGTCTGCCTTATCTGCACATGTGAGGCTAAGACCTTCCACTCAGCTCAATGTTGACATGTATTTTTTCTTCAAGTTTAACCCATTCTTGGAATCGACCATAAAAATGATAATATCAATATCTCCCAATAAAAGTTGGAAGTAACTTGTAACTTGTACCCATTATTTTGTTTCCAAGCAGAGAGAGCAAGGCATGTTGAAAATCGCCGTGAAGACTTCACATCACATCCTTTTGTTGAGAATGTTACTCCTATTAACTTTAACTCGATGCATTTACCCCTGGGTAATTCATCCAAAATTTCAGGTATGCACTTAAAGCAGACACTCGTTAATATTTGGTATTCCCTTTTCTGTTAATTCATCCTGACATGAGATTGAACGAAGATGTATAATTAAGTCGTCCCCAGTATTCTGTAACTCTATACTATGTATAGGAAAAATACATTTTCATCCATGTACTGAACTAAGACATTATGAGTTGTCAATACAAAATGAGTCGGAGATTTTCTTTCACACATTGCATGTATCAGTGTAATGTCTCTCAATTTGTTTATCGATATTTGGGTTTGCAGTACATGATGAAATGAGATCCCACAGGAAGACAAAACAGTTTCCAAATAGTAATTTGTGCTCTTTGTTTTATTGCAGAGGTAGATGTGAAGCACGCTCATAAAACATTTAAGGATATACAGAGCAAACAGAGAAACGTGGAAAATGATGGTAATTCTTTCGTCTGAGTTTCGTTCTCTCTCTTTTTCTTGCTTCTTTTTTTTTTAAAAAAAAATAGAGAATCACAATTTTGAGTTCTTATGAGCAAATGTTTCGTCTTTTGTGTATGCATATATTCCTTATCATTTTCCAATGGTTTCTTTTTTGGTCCATTTTTGCATTCTCAACAGAGTTGGGGAGCCTTGATCTTATAGTCTTAAAAAATTCTGAGCCATGTTCGTTAATGTGTAATGCATTCATTTAGTGGTCTACATTAGAAAGATAGATGGGATAGTCACGATAGCATATTTGATCAGGTACTCTTTATATTCATGCAGATATTTTTAGTAGGAAGAGGCAGAAATTACGTCAGTTCATTCAGAATATGTCGTTCCATGGAACTGGTGAATCATATGAGAAGAGGTCAGAGTCATCTTTGTTCTATCTGTTGTCCCGTCGTCTTTCTGGATCCGACTATGGAGTTTTTTGGAACTTGTCCAGGTATGGTGTTATTTCCACTCTACTTAGTCGGCTTATACCTGAAAGCAATCAGTATAAGGTATTATGCACTTTTACCATCTTCCAATAACTTCAACTTTTTTTTTTCTAATTCTTTTCTGAATTACTGGCTTTAGAATGAACCTGATTCTCGACAGTTTAATAATAACTTGGAAAAACTACAATGGTTGCCTGGAAGGTGCTGGCCAAGGCTTGATTATGAGCATCGTTTGAATAATAGTTCATCGCCTTGTCGTTTGAATAAATCAAGAGGCAGAGTTCTTTTCCACTCTGATTTCTCAACCAATAACGATGATGACAACTTCCACGTTAAGTACAGGACCAAGGAGTTTGACAGTGATGTAGAAGGGAAAATGACTTTGCTTGATGCCAATAGTTCACCTAGTACTGCTGCAGTTGAAAACTATAGACCACTTATCTCCACCCTTTTCAACCAGCAATACGGTTTCTATGATCAAGGTGAACCTTTGCACATAAGGAAGCAAGAGATGGAACCTCTTCTGCTGGGTTGGGATACGGACGACATAAAAGATGACAGTTCTAAATTTACAGAGTTCCACACATTTGCTGAGCCACCAATTTCGTTCGCTGATGATCATCAGCCAAACTTGCACGAGAGTTTTGGTGCTGTTGCACTTTGTTCTTCCCCTTTCCCTTCCAGTAATCATAGGGACTTATATTCATTGCCATACTCCAGTTTAGCCAGCTATCAAATCCATGGGTTAAGTAGGCCTAATGTAGAAAAAGAGGAAGGTATAGACGCCACTCTCAACAACGTGCATTTGAATTTCTCATCTGTACCCAAATGTCTTAGTCAGTGCGATAACTATGTCGATGACCGTGGCATCTGTGGCTTCTTCTGTGCACAAAGTGCTAATTGGCATATGAATTATGCGTTGGATGACGAACACCGGTATCCTTCTTTAGATAGTATGTGTGCTTCTGGCTTCGTCTTTGATTTTGGATGGAAATACCTCTCAGGCTCAAAGGAGCACTGCCAAACAGCTTACCATCTACTTGAGTACCCACTGGATGAAATGAGACCAACATCCCCTGTCAATGAAGAATGTAATATTGACAGTTCAGAATATGGACAGCCCTTCTTCATCCAACCCGAGTCGTTCTTTCAAGAAGGGAAGGTACGCTCTCTACTGACTGATAAACTTAGCTGGGATGTCACTAGAAGTGAAATAAATGTCGCTATAACTGAAATGGATTACGTTTGACACCAGGTTCAACTCACAATTGATCCTTTGTGTCCTCTTTTGACCTGTCTTTCTATTTTACAGAGAAATAAACTCTCAATTTCTCCATGAATTGCTTTCCTTGGTGAATTTAGATTTAGATGAACTTTAGGTTAGGAATTAGAGTCCTTCGTAATGGTACGATGTTGTCCACTTTGAGCATAAACTCTCGTGGCTTTGCTTTTAGTTTCTCTAAAAAGATCTCATACCCATGGAGATATATTCGTTACTTATAAACCCATGATCAATCTCTTAATTAGTCGATATGGGACTTCTCTCAATCCTTAATCCTTTATCTTTTGGTCGAGCCACAAGTAAGTTTTATTTAAGTTGAAGTAGGGTTATATTGTAATAAACTATTGTTTTGAGAGAGAAATTTGGTAGAGAGTAACATGGGTTGGCATTAAACAAATTAGAAGAAAATGTACCTAAAAATTGACTTTTTGAGGGGTTAATGGAATTTTTGAAGGTTGCATTTGTTCCACCAAAGGCAGAGTGGTTAGGTGGTGGTTATGATACATGACTAAGACTCTTTATTCCCCCTTCCCTTTCCACCAAATTCCATACCCCAATTATTATTTCTTTTGGTGTCTCATTTTTTAGGATGCGTTAATTATTGTCAAATTCCTAATTAGTTTCATATTATTCTAATTTAAAAGTTGTTCGAAATTTCCTTTTTTTTTTTCTATATTTTAATTTAAATGCATTTTTTTTTAATTTTGTTTAAGAATTTTAATATATCCATAAGAAATATGAAACAAAATTGATTTAAGATCAATACGATATAATTTAAAACTCATTAACTATTAAATTACATAGAGAATTATTTTCTGGTTGTTTTGTTCTGAGGTCAAAACCGCGTCGTTTTGACCCTTTAAGTATGGAAATATTATAAAGCATATTACACTGGAAGACACCAAATTTTCTCTTTTCTCTCTCTGTTGCTTTCACTTTTTTTTTTTTTTTTGCTTTTATATTTTCTTTTTTAATGTTGCTTTTTTTTATTGGTATATTATCGGGTTTGATTCATTTCGGCTTATGTACTTTCAGTATAGCTAATTTAGTCTCGATACGTCATCACCAATAGGTTATAAGGTTCAATTATCCACTTCTTACTATTAAAATTAACAAAATTCACTGAAAAATGAATACCTTTCTTTTTAAATGAAAAAATTTCCTAATATTTTTTATAATTTTTAGACCCCATTTTTGTGGCTATCTAATAAAAACACTATGAATATCTCATTAAATGCTTTTAATGGGATAAAAACAACTTTATAACTCAAGCTAAACATTTTTCATTTGTATATATATATATATAAACTACAAATTGTTGGAAAAAAATAGTAATTTTATAGTGACCAAATAAATAAAATGGGACCCCATGTCCTTCCCATGTCTGGAGGTAGATGGAACTATATATGTATTTATTCAATAATTAACCATTTTTTTCTATTCTTAATTCATACATTAATTTGACAGAAAAAATTAGATGTTAGGCGATAGGATATTCTCCCACCAATATTATATTTTATTGGAGACGGAAATAATTATATATATAATTTAATACTGATCGGTGGTACAAACTTTATTGTAAATTATTATTTTGAGAGTAACAAACGTAAGAGGGACTTTAATAGAATGAATACATATTAATTAGCTTTTTTTTTTATTAAATAATTAACCATGATTAAAAAAACCTGACCATTTCCACCCAAAGTTGATCTTTAACATTACCCAATGCCTTTGATTTGTTGTGAGAAATATGTAATGTGAAATTCGAATAACAATTATGAGTGTATTATTAGCAAATAATACATTAGAAATAGACTCATTTCAACTAACAATTTTTTAGCAAAGAATGTTGTTGGCCTCTAGAAATATCCCAACCTCGTGGGAATTTGGTACGTACGGAATAGAGAATCATCGTTTAAACTCGAAATATGGGAGGGAGTGAGAAAAGACTTTTTTTCACTCGCCAAATGAAGGCATGGATGAGGATTATATTTCTCATTTTGCCCCCTACCCCATTCAAATCTCTACCCGCTTCACTTTGTGTGTATGAAATAGTACGTTGTAATATTGAAGTTTGAGTCTTTAAAAATTATATTTCACAATATATTGGGAAAATATTCATACAAAAACCAAAATATGAAACCCTCTCACAACCTCAAAATAAAATAAAATAAAATATTCAAATTTAGTAAAAAGAAAAAAAAAAAAAAGACCCAAATTGAGTTTTAAAAAAAAAAAAAATTAAATCCGCCCAATCAAATCAACCTACCTTTTTATGGTAATAAAATGATTAATTACATGTGAGGGATAACATTAATTATTCCAACGGTATAATAAAAAGTTGTTATTGTCTAAAAGTAAACCAAAGTATCATTGTAAAAAAAAAGGGTAAAAAATATCAATAATGATAGGTAGATTTTCATCTAATTTAAATTATTAAAAAATAAATTAAATTATTATCAATTTAAATTATGTGCAACATTTTATCTATTTAACCTTTAAATTAAAAATAAAAATAAATTTATAGACTTTAAATTCGATCTTTTTTTTTTTATCATTGTCATAATATTGATTAAATAAATTCTTTAACTTTTATATAAAAAAAAGATTTAAAAACTTTTATATATAAAAAAGAAAGAATTAAAAATTTTGTATATAAAAAAAAGAATTAAAAATTGTATATACAAAAATAGATTTGGAAACTTAATATAGACAGAATATTACAATATAAAGACAAAATTCACAAAATTTAATAAACAAAAACCATTCTCAACGCCAAATTACCAAATACCAATACACGGTTTGGTTCGTAATCGAAAGCATAAAGTAAATCATATTTTATAAAATGTTTTCAAGTCCGACGGCGAGTCGGTGGAGAGAGAGAGAAAGAGAGGGAGAGAGAGATACAACTTATACCCTCCCGCACGAGTACGCAATTTGCTTCTTCTTCGTCTTTCTCACTTGATCATAGATCCCGGCCGCATCTCCGGCCAACTTTCCGACGAGATTTTCTGTCGCTCCTTCGGCTCCCACCTCACTCCTTTTCAGCTTCTCAATCACACTCTGTGGAATGCTTCTCTCTGTGTCAGAATGTTGGTTGGTTCTTTACTCCGCCGCTGCTGTTTAATTCTTCTGCATTTTTATGTTTCCCTTTCGATCTCTCGTTTCCCGAAGCTCTTCTCCCTTTCAGCTGCTTTCGAATCTCACTCTCTTTCTGCCTGAATCAATTGCAGCTTTTCCTTTTTCTTTCCTTGCTAATTTTTTAAACTAGATTCTCCTTTTCTATCTCTATACTTGCTCCTTTTTAGTTTCGGGAGTTAATTGTGGTTTTGAATTGACTTACTGATAACTGCGTGTCACTTTTTCTGTTTAATCTTCGGATTATCGGTTACTGATTGCTGGGTTTTGCTTCTTTGCTTCTGTTCATGTCATTCTGCTGTTTTGCTTTTCTTGTAGGGGGAATTCTCGATCCCGGTGCTTCTTAGACTTTGATTCTGAACGTCGAGTTGAATTTTGAGTTCTATGAAACCTCGATCAGTGAGCTCCTTCCCCCAGAGAACTCAACAGCGTTAAATTAAGTGTGGAATTTGAAAGTTTCTTGGGTTATCGAGCTGTGACGTAATAATTTATGTGATGCTTCGTGTAAACATGCAGAATTTTCCGTCTGCATTGCTCAGTTCTTTGTCCTGTGTCGATTGAAGGGATGGTTTCTTCCCCTCTTTAAATACTCTTTCGACTCTCTCTCTCTCTCTCTCTCTCGTCTTCTCTCTGTGTTCATATGGTCGTTGGCTTCTTCCTCTTGAAACTTGGGATCTTACCTTCCAAATTTTCGCTCTCTCTCTCTCTTGGGGCTGAAGCTTGAAGCCAGAAACTTTAAGGTACGAAACTACTCTGTGCATAATTTCCCATTATTTTTTCCTGTCTTGTAAAATAATAGAACTTAGAACATACGCTCTGTTCCTTTTGAAGAAATTAGCCGGTCTATATCTTGTTGATTTAGTTGGAATCCTATTTTTACAGTGTTCAAATGAAGGAGGTTCAAAGAAGAAAAGTCCATAATAATATGGAAAAACCTTTCCCTGGATGTGCGGGAAGAATGGTAAACCTGTTTAACTCGAGTGCAGGCGTCCGTAGGAACAAGCTCCTGACGGATAAACCGCATCGTGATGGTGACTTCCCATTTTATTTTTCTTTGTTTTTTTCCTACCGACGCTTGTCTCTGATAATTGTCTCCATTCTAATCGTTTTCCAAATTTATATAATTTCTTCTTTGAAGCTTTGGCTGTCTGCTACTAGTAGGTGGTGCTAATGCGGATTTATTAGTCAACGGATGAATTTTGTTCTCAATTTTATTGAATTTTTATTTCTTAAATCTTGGTTTTTTGAGTACACGCGTGAAGGGTAAACTTGATTATCTTTTCATTTGATGATTGCTCATGAATTTGGTTGCCCCATATGGTTTTGCCAAGTTTCGAACTTCAAAGCTTAATTGGTGCTATGGATATGCGCTTTTTATTGATTTTTCCCTCTTCGCTGATCAATAACTCATGATATCAAATTGGCCGATTAAAAAAGCTAGTTTGCTCTTGGTCACGTTTGTTAATGTGTCACATATTGCAGAACTCATCCTGCCCGGTCGGTAGAAGTAGAATAGAAACATAAAGCAAAAATTTTAAGCTTAATGTACGGTTAAGTAAAAAAAATCTTCTGATGAGCGGTTGGAAAGTTTGAAATAGTAGAATTGTTTTCTTTTTCTCGTATATTTTTGTGATGTTTAAAGCTCCTGCTTATGATGCCATTGGATTGACCAGTGTTCTCTTTTGTCAGTTGTGTTTGTTAATGAGCCAAAATTGTTGACATTGACATGGTTTTTGGCAGGTTCTGTACTCACAAGAAGCCACTCAGATGCAGCAATTATGTCGAGTCCCTCCCGAGATAGTCAGATAGAGGATGGACTGGTAAATTGTTAGCACACTTGGTTAACAGTACATTGGTGCATATTGTCTGAAGCATGAAAAGTTCATGCACTACATGTCCATTTTCTACCCATGTAGTTGAGATTTTTGTTTTCCTTTTTTTTATTTGTGTAAGAAGTTTGGTTTATTATTGCATTGTAGGGACATTCAATTGGGAAGGCAAACCGAACGCCTATGAAGATGCTCATAGACCAGGAAATGTCAAAAGATGCTGAGTCTAAGATTGCTCCCCCAAATGTTGTTGCGAAGTTGATGGGTCTAGATACTCTGCCCGAGCAGCTTGGTTCAGCTCCTAATAAAACACCTTCAAGAGGTCCCTGGTGTACAGTTAAAGAATCTAGGTTGCCACTGGAATGTACGGAACAAGTTGATGACCATTCAGAGAAGGGAGCTCTGTGTCAAATTCATCAAAGTTCTGTAGACGTTCATGGAATATGGCAGCAATGTTTAAAAACAAATTACGATAGAGAAAAATTGCACTATGGAAGTTTTGACAAAAATATTGATGAAAAAAAGATGGCTCTTGTTCGTCAGAAATTCACTGAAGCAAAACGTCTAGCTACGGATGAGAAACTTAGGCAGTCTAAAGAATTCCAAGATGCCTTAGAAGTTCTCAGCTCTAACAAAGAATTGTTCGTCAAATTTTTGCAAGAACCCAATTCCTTATTTTCTCAGCATAGTTTTCAACTTTGTTCACTCCCTACATCTCCCGAGAAGAAGTGTATCACAATCCTTAGGCCCTCAAAGTTGGTTGGTACTGAAAACATTTCTGAGACAGGGAAGAGATGTGAGAATCAGATGAAAAAACCAGCTCTGGTTTGCCAATCGACTGCTTGTGAAAAGTCCAGTAATGTGCCTACTTTGTCAAACCAGAGATTTGATGAATATGTTCAACCCACCCGAATAGTGGTATTGAAGCCCAACATTGGTAAGAATCATGCTGTTAGAACCGTGATAACTCAACAACCTTGCTCCTCACCTAATAAAACATCTGGAAATTTTGACGAGGAAGTTGAGGATGTTGAGGTGCCAGAATCTAGGGAAGTAGCAACTGAGATTTCTGAACAGCTGAGTGAAGATCAAATGGGGCAACGAAGGGATGAAACTTTGATCTCTTCTCTCTTTTCCAATGGTTATACTGGTGATGAGAGTTCATTTTACAAGTCAGAGAATGGGTATGCAGGGGGGGATCTCAGTGATTTAGAATTAATGTCACCGTCTTCCAGGCATTCTTGGGACTATGTTAACAAATTTGATAGCCCTTATTCTATTTCTTCCATTAGCCGTATTTCATGTTCTCCAGAGTCATCAGTTTGCCGAGAAGCCAAGAAGCGCCTCTCAGAAAGATGGTCAATGATGGCATCAAATGCCAATTCTCATGAACCAAGGCATGTAAGGAGAAGCTCTAGTACCTTGGGCGAGATGCTCTCTTTGTCAGATCCAAAAAAGTCTGTTGAATCTGTTGATCGGATAACCAATGAGGAAGAAGAACGGAGGGAGTTTGCATCCTGCTTAAGTACTGATTTCAGTAAGGAAGACATTGGAAGCTCTCCTAGAAGTCTCCAGAGGTCGAAGTCTGCCCCTGTGTCTCCTCTGATGTCAAGTACCAGACTAGGTTTTGAAGCTCCACATTCTACTATGGCAGATGTCACCACGGAGAAAGCTAGTCCGACGAAAGTTAAATCATCATTTAAAGGAAAAATTTCTAGCTTTTTTTTCTCTAGGAATAAGAAACTCAGCAAAGAAAAACGTAATGCATCTCAGTGTAAGGAGGAATTGGATACTTCTGTTGCGGAAACACTTGGGCCTTCTCTACCTCCCGGCAGGGTTGGTGATGATGCACCTTGTGTCAACAATAGTCGTCTTGAAGAATGCTCATCTTCTGCTCTGTGTGGATCATCAGAGACATCTCCGGGTTTAACCAACAAATTGGGTGTGGTCTCTCTTGAGGTAATTTATCTTCTTATATAGGATTTGCATGTGTCTTCATTCAGTAATTACTTCCACGCAAGTAGCATATTAGGCAAGGTTGTTATATTCATTTGATCACAACTATGTTTAGTTTCGTGAACATCAAAATTTCCCCTACTCTGTGTTTTCTGATTTTTCTTCCTAAGCTTGTCTACCTACTTAGTTAACATGTTGTGCCGGGCATCATTCTAACCGTTCAGAATGGTTGGCTGAAGTATGTTATAAGCCACTGGTATAATTAAGTAGTTATGATTCAGGGCCACTTAGGACTCCCTGAATACTTGAACAGGAACATGATGGATTTTGAATAAGTATCTGTAACAAGAACAGATATGGAAGTGGTGTTCTGTTATGCTTTGTGGATAAAAAATATGGTGTCTGAATTTCTGATTGTTACTGTTCTATATGGAGTGAAGAAATTCAAAATTTTCAAATTGGAAGTCCGATAATTGTTGACATCTAATTTTTCCAGCCTCTAGTAGTTTCGGCCTTTGTAACTCTCGGTAACGTTGTAGCACTATGTAGCCTAGTTCTTAATGCATTATTGCTGGCTGTTGCCTCTAGTAGTTTGCAAAATAATCTCTCATTAATCAATTTACTTACAGAACTAAATTTAAATTTTCCAGGCAGGGTTGCCTTTCTCAAGACACTTGATACCTGGAAATGCCAATGAGATCCCAGACCATCCAAGTCCATGCTCTGTTTTAGAACCGCCATTCGACGATGATGACATCATGCGTGCGTCTTCTGGACATATGAAGCCAAACTCCATAGGTACTCGTACTCTCTTAACTATCCATGCACAGATAGGACTTGGCTATACTTAATTCAGTTTCGAAGTTGGATCTCAAAATGAATGATTAGTTTCAAATCTGTCCTTTCCGCTTAAATTTGGGAAACTTCTAGTTCGATGCAATTGAGCATCGGTGGAAGGTTTGGGCAATTTGATTGATGGTGGAACTTTCACATAAGAAAGAAAACGAAATCGGGACTAAAATTACTGTTTGACTTTGAGCTAAAACCTATTTCTTTAGAATTTTGTTTAGAGTTGTACATATGCTGTTTCTTGATTTTGTCTATTTTTCCAGGAATTCAAGTGCTAACGAAGTCCAGCTTAATTGACAAATCGCCTCACATAGAATCCATTTCTCGAACTTTGAAGTGGGAAGACATGTATTCGGAGAATGCAGATCCATATTTGTTTAAACCCTCATTAGCATGTGAAGATAGAGAAGAAGAGGAACAAAAGTGGCTCGGCCTTGTTCGAAGTCTACTCTCGGCAGCTAACATCGATGACAGTGTGCAGTGCAACTCATTTTTCTCAAGATGGCATTCACTCGAAAACCCATTGGATCCATCACTGAGAAACAACTTCGCCAACCTAAGTGATAAAGAACCAGAACAGGAGGCGAAAAGAAGGCAATCAAGATCAAACTGGAAGCTCATCTTTGACAGCGTCAATGCAGTCTTGATTGAAATCACAGGCTTTCGGTCAGACATGAGCACGATGGCGACGTCTTCCAACTGTGTTCATGCTGGTGCTCTCTCACAACCTTTGGTGGACCTTGTGTGGGACAGATTGAAGGATTGGCTGTCGTGGGATACTCAGTGTGTTGGTTGTGAGATTGGGGACAGTTACAGCCTGGTGGTGGAGAGGGTAGTTGGGAAGGAGGTTGTAGGGAAGGGCTGGACTCAGCAGTTACAAGAGGAAATGGATGATTTAGGGAAGGAAATAGAAGGGCAATTGCTGGAACAACTTGTGGAAGAGACACTGCTTGATTTGACAGGTGCCTGCCCATGACCATCCTTTCTGATTTATTCTTCTTATTAATATATATTATAGTTTTTCATATTACAGCCCCAAATAATTTGTGCCATTTTTCTTTGTGTGCATTTTACCATCCTCTCTCTACCGACTCCTCTTCTGCTGTATATTTTGGACTGCCCATTTTCTTTCTAGCTAATAAGACTATCAAATATCTACCAGCAATAGAATCATTTTCACTCACTGTCCTACTGTTTCTTCTTCTCATTCCTCTTTTCTTTATCTGCTGTGTATTAGATGTTTTAATCTCATTCTTATATTAACATTTTAGTCCTTATGATCCTGTCTTCGGTTTTTATTCGTCTTCGAATTGATAGAGAGGGGCATGTTAAGGATGCAAACATCGGTCCGAACATTTCAAGGAAAGACTTGTAGCTTTGATTTATATGGTTAATAAGTAAAGACCTTGTTTTCGTGAGACAATAGCATAGGTTTGTTGTCTTAATATAGTTTTCATTCAAGTGCTCGTTTGCGTATGACAGTGGTTTTTAGAAGATCTTACCAAATTATAGGTACTGGATTTGATTCGAGCACATGCTAGTGGTTAAGTTGGGAACTGTGATGAGTTGGGATTGTGAAGTTTGGTGTAAAATTGCAGGCAAATCCATATGCAAACCAATGAGCGTATGGATACAAAAAAGAAAGGACATAGAAATAAGAAAGAGAAGTTGGAAGTCGGAATGACAATGGGTAGCAGAGCAACGTGTAAGGTAAGGCGGCCCCATTTCATTAATTCATTTGGTAACAATATATGTGGCTTCACACATGTGCTGTTTCCATTGCACTTAATGCATACTGGCCCTTTTGTCTCGCTCTATCATGCTGTACATACAGACTCAGTGGAGCGGGAGCGGGAGCGCGCCTGTTCATGTAGGTTCGGGTCTTTCATTAGGGCCTTCTGGAAATGGGTACTTCGGGGCCAATGCGTATAAATTTGTGTTTGATTAACGTGGCTCATTTGACGACTCAGTACATGGATGTCAGGGTTGTATGGCAGCTGGTAGAGATGAATAAAGGTGGGTTGCTTCCAAGGGACTTGTCTCTTAATAAACGGCAAAGCAGAATCAGAATAGGAAAGAGGCCGAGTGATGAGTGTCTTTTAAGTCTTTTTCTAAAGACTTTCATGTGAAGCTAACATGACCGGGATTGAGCAACACGCTCTTGGAAATTCAACAAGCAATTTTATGATCGGGTGTGAAGAAGAAAACTAAAGAATCTCAATTTGACAAGAAATCTAGTTCGGGTGTTCTCTCCACTAATCACAAGCAAATAAGTTAAAGTAGTTGAAGGGTAAATACCTTTAAATTTATTTAAAACTTAAAAAACATCCTTAAAAATTTATGAACTTTCTAAAATAATGTTAAGATAATCTATTAAGGGTCGATTGACAGTTTTAAATTTTTTTTTAATAAATGGTATCTTAAATTATTTTTATAAAAAATTATGGAATTATTAAAGTTTTTGTAAATTTAGGAATAGTTTGGAGATAAAATTAGAAAAAAAAATTAGAGATATTTTATTAATTCAATGGTTGTCAGATATTTGCACAAAGTAACACAGAAAATAAAATATAATTTTGATCTGTTCTTGGTGGCTGAATGCCGTGAAAACGCCGTCTCCGCCGCTATTTCTCCTCTTCCGCCGTACAATTCCGGTGTCCGTCTTTCTTCGGTAATAATTCCTAATCTCGAACTCCCCGCTGACCATTGTCCAGTTCCATTTCCAACTCTGTTCTTTTCCATTCCAGTTTTCATGGCTGAAGCTCCTTCGCTGCTCTTTCTATGCACAGCCCTAGTCAGAGACGAGATCGTTCGAAGTAATCATCTCCGTAGTTCTTGTGCTACTTATACTCTTTTCCTCCGCATTCATTTTTCTGCTGTGTTTTCTCAATCCGTTGTTCTTTTTGACTGTTAGGGGATGACGTTCCACCGGCTGTCTATGACCTTCCTCCCGACCTGTTGGATGCCCTGGCTTCGCAGCTGCCACCGTTGGCTTTGCAGAATTTACAGTCTGGAATGTACGTCGTCCTACCCTAATTAACTAATCAAATCTTATCATTTAGGATGATTGAAGACTGTCATATCCACGTGGTTTTTTTAGTGTGTATGAGTATCGCATAAAATTTTGAACTGGAAACCTTTATTTTATTGATTTTCTCTTCGAGTTCAACAAATATGAAAGGGGAAGTTTGAACCTTCAACCCGGAGAAAGATATGCTTAACCAGTGAGAGCTATATATGTTGAACTTTCAGGTAGATGTTTCTGTGAAGCATCATTTAAAGCAAAGTATCGTTGTTAATGCGCAATTTTCTGCTACAATCATGATGTTTCATCTATTGGGTGTGTCAAACACTGATTTATTTGACACTGAGGGTATATTTATGTAGCTTGAGTTGGGAATTTGTTTTGCCTATCTTTGGATTGTGTGGAAGAAGAGAAAAAGTGAGCCTTTATAATTTGTGTTTGGTTAGGGGTAAAAATAAGTGTATAGCTTGAGTGAAAGGTGGATTTCCGAACCCTAAGTTCATGGGGTCTGTGAGATTAGTAAGTTGATAGCATGATTTAAACAAGCTTGTGCCTTAATATATAGCTTGAGCGAAAGGTGGTTTTTGAATCCTAAGTTCATATGCTGCGTGAGACTAATAACTCACCATGTGCGTTATCACCTACTCCACCCATTTATTTCTTCGTCTGATTATTCATAGAACCAGGGACAAAAATCAATTACCAAAATGCAAAATTAATTCTCAGTGACCATCAAAACTACAGAGAAACATTTGCTCAAGAGCTGCGCATAAGACTTGTAAGAAGAACAACCCAAGAAAGACCCATAATAGAAAAATCCAACAAAAAGACCATCAATGCCAAATGAGTGAAGATTCTTTTTCACTCCTATTCTGCAATAGAGGAGACTGAAAAATTGTGATTGAAGAATCCAAATGTGCAGTGACAAAATGATTTTGAAGAGATTATGAGGATTGGGATGATGGGAAGAAATGAGGACTTGGGAAATGAAATGGGGAAAAGGGGATTGAGAGAATGCGAGGAAGAAGTTTCTGTCTTTAGATTTATGTCTTGGATTAAAGGTGATTTGGTTTTCGTGAAGTCTTAGAAACTAACAAGAAGTTGGTACATACAGATGGGTGATTGAGTTTTTCTTGGTTTCTCGGATTTGGTTTTTCTTCTGAAGCCATGATAATTTGGGCGTATGTAGCTAGATTTAATCCCTTACTTTGGGCGTTCGTGTAGAAAGAATTTTGTAATTATCCCTTTTGTCTTATTCTCTTGAACTGGAACCCTTCCTAGGCGACAAGGTCTTGTGTGGCTTCTTTTGTAAGCCTTTCTTTTTGTTGGTTTATCTGGCCGTAGTAAGTCTTGTATTTTTTTAATCTCAGCGAAAATTTGAATTTTCCATTAACAAAAGATAAAAAATTAAAAGACACTTCGTTTATTACTTTCACATTGGCATATTCTTTGAGTGGTTGCGAGAGAATTTCCTGATTGAACTTTCAATTAACGTTTCCTTCCTATCCCACTGATTTGATGTTAGGAAGTTGAGTTACACAAACTCCATCAAATTTCCCCCAATTTTGAACATGCCAACTATCTTCTAGCCCGATGTTTTATTTATTATTTATTATTATTATTATTATTATTATTATTTTGATAATGAACTATCTTCCAGTCTGATGATTTTGTAATTTTGAACATTTGGAACAATTTCAATGAGAATCTGAAAAATAACAATGATACATCACTTCAGTAACAACCATTTTCAAGTGTGAGCTGTGGACTTAAATTTATATAATATTCCTTGAGCAGGCCATTTGAGCTCCAGAATGAAGATGAATATGATAATGATTTCCCTAAGGATGGGCGGAAGCGCAGAAGGTTTTTCAATTTCACCATATTCTAGTTTAGCATCTTGTTTTTCTTGGTTGAGGTGTAATGAGGGTAAAATATTCGGGAAGGAAGAGAAAAGAAAACCACTGCCTTAATGATGCAAGTATAACTTTATAGGTACCGTAATTTTAATTTAGCGTGGAAGAAGAATTTCAATTTACGATGGTCAAAGCTAACTGATACTATCCAGGCTGTTGATTGGCAGCAGATGTATTGGGAGAGGCACTTGCAAAGGTATACCTACCTGAAAAGATGGCGTGTTTGTTCTCAATGACTCTTGATTCATCTTATATTTATGGTTTGAACTTTTTTGCATGTCAACCATAAAAAGCAGTTGCCTGGATGAAGCGGCAGAAATAGCCTCAGTACCATCTTTTTCTAAATGTATTGGAGAAATAGAGATGTCAGGTGATAATGATGTTTTATTTTTTTTATTTTTTATAAGTGTTGTATGGTAATTCGGTGGAACATTCTTCTACCGTTAGTTATTTTTTTATAATAAACGAGAAACCATACTTTTATAGATCAAATGAAAGGGTATATATTGGGCAAAAATTCAAAGCCCTTATGCATCTAGCTTATGGGTAAACATGGTTAAAAGTTGTCACTCGACATTGAGTGAGGTGAAAGGTGAAATACGTCCAGTAGCTTACCCCCCTTTCTTTTGCAGATTCTATGCTGAAATATATTGCCAGCGAAGGATCTGTTCATTTATGGTGTGGAAAGTATAGAAAACTAAGCTATCATTGCCAACAGTTTGGGTGCTATGCTCAGTAAGTTCTTCATTATGGCATTTAACTTGGTTCCATATACAAGTTGGCAGCTGGATGCATTTCGTTAACTTAGACATAGACAACACGTGGGCGCTATACTTATTCACTTATTGAGCATTTACTAATGCTGCTTCTTCAGATTGAATTTGTACTACTGGGTTTTCTTGATGTGCTCAATGTCTTATAGAGGTTCTACTGCTAATGCCATTCAAATCCACACATTTAAGACTATCCGTTGTGATTTAATCTAATTTATGCCTATGTCTTCTTAGGACATACATAATAACAGAAAAGTGCCCTTCCAACTACAATCTAACATTGAAATGGACTTGGAATTTAAAGTAGGGTCTTTACCGGAGAAAAGCACAAAAAATAGCTCCCTCAATATCAGTACAAACTTACCAAAAAAAAAAAAAAAAAAAAAAAAAAAAAAAAAAAAAAAAAAAAAAAAAAAAAAAAAAAAAAAA
>NW_019268534.1:462990-466638 GCF_002738365.1 Cucurbita moschata
ATGTAATGCATTTGCCGAGCTTTAACAAAAAAAAAAAAAAAAAAAAAAAAAAAGAAATAGAGTTAATCTTAGTGATCGAATGTTTTCAATTTTTCTTAGCACATCTTTTTATATCATTACAGTACAATTTATATTTTGTGTTCAGCGGAGGTTTATCTTCTTATTTTATGTACTTTTATTGGTACAGATGTTTGAGCCTTCAGAGTATTCTCTGTGTTTCAGAAATTTGTGTAAGTCGATGTTTTTTTTTTTTTTTAATACTTTTAATGCCATCGTTGTTCTTTAGATTTTATTTGTATCATTATTCATATTCTGGATAAAACTTGTGCATATCAGTAAAATATGTTTTAAATTCATGTTCATGTAAAAAAAAGGATTAATAAATTTTTGTATGGTCTCTTTTTGTTGCTTTTTTTATTATTATTTTTATTTTAAACATTGGTTTCTTATTGAATAACATAATAATAATAATAAAAGGAATTATACAAAATGAAATATTGCATTTAGACGAAAGTTATAAAAGTTGATAAGTGGGTACCATTGTTCCGTGCAACTGGTAATGCTCCTTATGAGAGTGAAAGGGCCCAATTACGCACTTATGCTAAAAGTAATGAAACTTCTTTATGTATTAGTGCTGTTACTCTTCACAGCATTATGAAGTAAAATGGGGACCAAAGATGAGACTTACTTCAAGTCCATTGATTTTTCAATACTAAAAATTATGTCATTTTCTGTAAGACAAGCGGGGCTACCCCTGCCTCTTTAGAATTTATTTTGTGTAACAATTATTTTTTTTTACCTTCTTTTGTGTGTCACTTCAGTAAAAATATGTTTGTTTTCCCATTTTCTTACTTTTTTCATACTACCATGCTGCAGCATCTATTAAGGAGCTGCAGGTTGCAGACTTTGGTATTAAGGTGGATCAGATTCCAGGAGCAAGTGAGTTCAGTTCTTATTTATGTATGAATTAATAGATAATTTCTTCTTGCATATTAAATGAGTATAAGAAAATGCCTTGATTTGGTGTTGAATCCTGGTTGCTGTCCTTTATGTTTTAATGATAGAGCAAGCGTTCATAATTTATTCTTGGTTAAATTACAAGATTAGTCTTTGCGGTTTAAAAAGGTTTAAAAAAAGGTCTGATTGGTCTTAAAAAATTTTAATTTCCAAAAGAATTATCTCTGCTCTTTGAAGATTCTATTGTTTCTCTTGCCTCACGGCTCCCACAAAATGGCACACACTCCAACCTTCCACAAAAGCAACCCTTTATCGCAAAAGGGCAGATGGAGGAAAAGCTCCTCAAGCATCTCCATCTAACTTAGAATGTTGTCAAAGTTGAAACTAAACACATCATAGAAGTCATGTCGGACAGCACAAACAAAATTACAACTCCACAAGATATGATCCATGTCCTCTGCCACCCTCTTGTAGAGAATACAACAATG
Source organism: Cucurbita moschata (assembly GCF_002738365.1). Classification (NCBI taxonomy): domain Eukaryota; kingdom Viridiplantae; phylum Streptophyta; class Magnoliopsida; order Cucurbitales; family Cucurbitaceae; genus Cucurbita; species Cucurbita moschata. Next base: position 464,436 of record NW_019268534.1, read on the forward strand.
CACCCAACCACCAAAGACCCTCAAGCCGAGACCCAATCCAAGGTATTAACTCTTTTATGCAATACTGGCCACAACGTCTGAAGTTTCCCTATCAATCGAAGGACGATGAAAACCCAAGGAATGATAAGGCGACAAATCTGCCCAATCGAGGATCGAACGAACAAAATGATTTTTAAGAGTGGAAAATGATATAAATGATGGTATGAGGAGTAGAGGAGTTTTTTCCTCAACCACTCTCTTCCCAAAGTAAGTGTCCCGCACATTCCCAACCTCATTATGAATAACACGAGAATAAGAAGAAACTTAGAAGAAATTGCTTTCCATGGGTTTCTGGAAGTGCCTTTTAACCCCCTTATTGGACCAATCAAAGGGATGAGGCCTGTACTTACTAACAATAACCTTGTACCATAAGGTATTGGCTTTAATATAGAATTGCCAAATCCATTTAGCCAACAAGTATGTGTTTTTTGCCTTAATATTACCAATACCTAAACCTCCTATGTCCGGAGGCCTAGTGACCACCTCCCATCTCACCGGGTGAGAACCCTTCCCTTCTTTCACCCCCTCCCATAAGAAATCTGTCATAAGTTTTTTTGTGTAACGTTGATCGTGGGAGGTTATATTTTTTGTATAATGTCATAGTAGATTGTTTTTTTGGTATTGATGAAGTTTATAATGTGCATTTTAGTTTTGGGCTTTCTTTTTGTTTTCGTCTCCGTAACTTATAGCTTTTCATATATGATTTAAATGTGTTATTGTGACTTGGCTTTATATTTGCACAGGTCAGTGGGTTATGCAAACTCCTAAACCAGAACAGAGAAACTTTAACATCCCTTGAACTCATTCATTGCAAGCTATCTTCAGCTTCTGTTAATTCAATTTGTGATGCTCTACTCCATAATAGAAAAACACATGGTGTACTGCACTTCTCAATTAATGCATCATACTTCGATGAAACTGACCCTGTTGCTCTTCCTTCGGGACTAGTATCATTTTTGTCATTAGGAAGGTACGTCTACCAATTTGGATTTGACCTATTTTCATTTTGTTAACGCGTATGAGAAACATATTGTGTTGAGTGTTAAATATAAAAGCAAGAGGTACGTTGGTCTTCAACAGTATGATACTCTTACTTATCCCATTTTGTCCTATATCTTTGACCCAATCAATTGGGAAAGTAAAAAGATATTGCTTGCACGAGCTTCTATTTTATTTTGAATTGCTTATATCTCTTCAACTTTTTTTGAAGCTTGGTTGCAACTATTTTTTCTATTTATTTTCAGGAATTTATATTCTTTCAAACTCTGTGAGAACTTCCTGGGCAAAAATTTTGGGAAACTTGTCTTTCACACTCTTCTTGATGCTTCATCTTGTTTATCTGACCTTGATCTTTCTGAAAATAATGTGAGTATGCATATTTTTTCTTCTCAAAATTTGGTTGTTATGAAGGCAATCAATGCAATACCTTTCCAAGAACTTTGCAGATGGCAGGATGGCTCTCCAATTTTAATAGGAGATCTTTGAGCGGCATTCCAGCATTTTCTATTGCTGGCAAGTCCTTGCAATCACTGCGTGTACTCAATTTAAGGTATCAAAGATACTTTGTTGTGATGTAGCCTAGGATTGGGTTAAATTGGACTAGATTCATTTAAATCTTGGTAAAGCTTGGATAATTCCTTTTTAATTTTACCATCAAGGGAAGTTCACGTTAGGATGACCCTAGGTCCCCCGTAGGTGACTAATAAACTCCCTAGCAGACCCTAACCCATCAAGGGAAGTTCACGATTAGGATGACTCCCCAACTATTCCTACTTGGTACTTAGTCTACCTGAAATGCCTGTGAGACGAAATGTGGGTTTTATGACTTAGGAAATGTAAAACAATAGCTTATGTTCATTTATATGTCTTTTTAGACTCTCTAGGCACATATCAAATATCCAAAGTATAATTGGGCGTACATGGGTGTTTAAAATTTGCAATTTAGTAGAATAGTTTACTTCTGGTAATCCTTGTGCTGAGATGAATCATTTTTCTTATTTTAGGGGAAACGAGCTGCGCAAAGATGATGCAGATAACCTAAGATATGCTTTGGCTCATATACCAAACTTGGAGTTCTTGGATATAAGTGATAATCCCATCGAGGATGATGGAATCAGGTTCTTTTTTTTTTTTTTTTTTTTTTTTTTTTTTTTTTTTTTTTTTT
>NW_019268534.1:467305-481150 GCF_002738365.1 Cucurbita moschata
TTTTTTTTTTTTTTTTTTTTTTTTTTTTTTTTTTTTTTTTTTTTTTTTTTCTTCTTTTGTCGTGTGCTATTTAGCTCTAGCATAAGCAAGTTCTTACCAACCTTTGTGGATTTGCAGGAACTTAATCCCTTATTTTGTTGAAGTTTCTGAAAGAAGCTTTCCTTTTGCTGATCTAAATTTAGAGAACTGTGAGCTTTCCTGTGATGGAGTCACACAACTCTTAAATGTGTTGACGACTTTAAGGAAACCACTGAGGTCACTTTCTCTTGCAGATAATAGCCTTGGAAGGTTTGCATAACTGACAATAACCAGAAATTACCACTATGTAATATTTTCCACTCATATATTCGATTCTGTATACTTTTGTTTTTAAGCTCGGTAGCAGCAGCTTTGGGTGTTTTCATGCGGAAATCAATTCAAATACTGAATGTTGAAGGCATTGGCTTGGGTCCATGCGGGTTTCAGGATCTAATTGAAGGAATAACTGAAGGGTCAAATATTGTGAACATCAATATAAGGTTCAAAATTAACATTCAAGAACTATTTCATTACTCTTCTTTTCTAGATTGCCTCAAGATCTAGATGCTTATGTTTCGTATTGTAGCAAAAACCGTGGTGGGATAGAGATAGCAACATTTTTGTTGAAGCTCTTGCCTGGGGCATCAGATCTTGTTTCTGTCAATGCGTCATACAATCTAATGCCCGTTGAATCCTTAAGCATCATTCGTTCTGCCCTGAAAAGCGCTAAAGGTACTTATTGTACAAATAGAATCTTTGTGTTAATTTACTATCGTCATGTTTTTACTTTTACATTTAACGATATTCAAGGCTAGAGTTGGGGAGTTTTGGGTGGAAATGCAATTTTCATTTCTATCCTCCAAAAAGATCATGAATATTGTTAAAGAATCGTTCAAATATAGATTCTAGACTAGGATATCTACACGTTGCAATATCGCCCTTGTCCTTGTTCTTTTCTTTCTCTAAGCTGGTGTTACTTACTTGAATCAAGTAACCAAATCTTACCGTCGGAAGAAGAATTAAGTTGACACTGCTGAGATGAAAAATAATCTCGCTGAATAGAGCAATTTAATCATCTTTAAAATTTCTTTTAAGAATTATTTTCTAGGAATTACTAGAAGAATCCCAAGAGACTGCTATTGAACAATTCTAAGTAGAAGACAATCTGAAAATGGACGAAAATCTGGATGATAGAGTATTATGAATCCAAGCATCTTTCCAAAATGAGATTCTATCCCCTGAGCCAATTTGAAGGGTTATAAAGAATCCACAATATGCTGAAGCTTCAGAATATTCATCCGAGGGCTTCAACACAAACATGTAATACGAAGGGATGGGATCTTTGAATATGAGCTGAATTTTTTTATTGCTATGAAGTGCGCATGTGATAAATGATTTTCTTTACTTGATGTTAGCTACTGAGTATAATAGATCCTTTGAATTCATCATATGCCATTACTTTATGTTGTTAGAGGAGTGATATGATAAGATACTCAAGGATATATGTCTTAAACTATAGGTAACCTAAAGCTATTGGATTTGGGGGGAAACAATTGGGATGGTCAAAAGGCTGAAGATTCACTGTTCGCGGAGTTTCGGGATGGTGACAGGAAAATTTTAATAGATTCATCATCACCAACTTTGGATGGACTCTATGATGGTGACCCGTAGTCGAGTTTGGCTGTAGCATCATATAACCATTCGAGCTCGTGGGAATTTTTGGACCGCATACACGACCCACTAACATGTAACGTCAAGTTGTCTTTGATTTCGTTCTTTTTTGCTGTGTTTATAAGTATTTTTGCCTTCACTTCTTGCAGTAAAAGCAGATAGTGTGATTATGCTCAGTTATTGGTCAATCCATTGAGCTGTAAAGAAATAAAGTACGTAGAACTTATATATCATTGGCTTATTGGAATAGGCCGTTCTTAACATTTCATTGTTGAGGTTACAGATCCTTGCTACGTTCACTCTAACATTTTATGAAGTTTCTGCTTTGAGGAGTGCAGCTGTAGTAACCAAGGAACTCCATAACCTTTTCGTGTTAGATTCTCGACGTTCACTGAAACCTCGACGATGAACTTCGAAGGTATTGAATGATTTCTGTGAACGTTATTGTAGTGTAGAAATTCTGCATTGGACAATTGGTAACCATACTGTTGAACCAAATGCATGTGCTTATTAACATCCAGAAATCCTTCAGGTACTTGAACGGTAGTAGAATAATTTCGAGTCTTTGTTCCAGGGAATTATCTGATAACTCCAGTTATGTTTATGTGAGATCCCATGTTGGTTGAAGAGAAGAACGAAACATTCTTTACAAGGGTGTGGAAATCTCTCTCTTGCAGACGTGTTTTAAAATCTTTGAGAGGAAGCCCGAAAGGGAAAGTTCAAAGAGGACAATATCTGTTAGCGGTGGACTTAGATTGTTATAGTTTTTATAGAATTCTCGGGTGTTTTATATCTGCTTTCTTGGATCGTTGTTGCATTGGCCATTGATTTAAAAGTTTGAAGAATGGCAAAGCATGAAGGAAGGAATAGTATCCTATGTTCTTGCTTATTACTTCCCTTTTTAGCCAAACAAAAACAAGCAACGTAATCATGAAGCCAACACAACTTCTTTCTGAATCATTTCATAACAATCTAATTTTGTTTTTCCCCCCTAAAAACATAAACTAATAAATCCATTTAAAAAATATTGTTTTTTTTTTAATTATTGTTTTCTATATATATTTTTTAATTATTAGTTTCATAAATAATTTATATTTTCACTTTAACTTTTATTAAAAAAAAATGTAAAATAACTAATATAATAAATTCTTTAAATGTTATGATTATACATATATAGTGAATTTGATGGGGATTTGGCCATGAACCTCCCGAGAAAAAATTTCCCCTCAGTTCCTCTCTCATTCTTTATTTTAATCGGGACTTTCTACTTCATGTTGGATGAGTCTTGACATAATTTTGAACGTGTGAGTTAAATGGACAAATAATATGCAACCTTTAGATCTCAACACGTTATAATGAAAGCCGGTGACAACACGAGTCGGAGTCGAGTTGGAGTGAGAAGAAAGAGAAAAGGGGAGTGGTGGTTTATCAAGGAGGGAGAGAACCATCTTTTTACCGTTAGAACTAATAAAAAAATAATAATAAATTAGAAAAGAAAAGGGAAAATAAAAAGTGGGGCGGAGGTGGTTGAAATCGTAAATTAGAAGCAAATGGAATGCTAATTTTTTAATTTCCATTTGGATTTCTTCACTCTCTCACCCTCCACAGTCACTTTCCTCCATCAAATCTTCACTTCCACTGTTCTTCTTCCTCTTCTTCTTCTTCTTCCCCACTTCTCTCGTCTGCGGAAGCTGACCCAGTTGGTGAAATTTGCTGCGCTTCCTTAATTTTGCGGCGATTCGATTCCCCCATTCACTTTCTCTTCCATCGTTTTCGCTCGAACTCTGTCTCCGCTACTTGGCGTGGCGGCTTCACTTCCTACTTTATGCTCTCTACTTCATGCAATTCTTCCTCTTTTCTCTGAATCCGCATCCAATTCTGCTGTTTCTTGTTCAGATCTGACTCTTGCCCTGTCGGATCCGTGCTCACCAACCCCAGATATGGAGGAAGCATTGGAACTGGCTCGCGCCAAGGACACCAAGGAGCGCATGGCTGGTGTCGAACGCCTCTATGAACTTCTTGAAGCTTCCAGAAAGAGCTTGAATTCTGCTGAGACTACGGCCTTGGTTGATTGCTGCCTCGATCTTCTCAAAGATAACAACTTTAGGGTTTCCCAGGGGGCTCTCCAGGCTTTGGCTTCCGCTGCTGTGCTCTCTGGCGAGCATCTTAAGCTTCATTTTAATGCCCTTGTTCCTGCCGTCGTCGAGCGGTTGGGTGATGCCAAGCAGCCTGTGAGAGAAGCCGCCAGGAGGCTCTTGCTCACTCTGATGGAGGTACTGGATGAGCCTTTAATGCCTGCGGATTCAATGCTAGCATTTCTTGCTGTTTATGTGGCCAATGAATCCGAATTAATGCTCTGAGTTGCTTGAATTTGATTGAATTCTAATGACTTGGACTCGATTTAGTTTCTTTCTTCCGCATTTGGTCGATATTTTTCCTCCCCTATTCACAACTACTTAGATATTTTTGTGCATGTGTCTATTGAAATGACGTTTAATCCGGTCGTGATGGTTGATGTCTAGGAAGGGTTATGATATTGTCTTTGTTTGTTGGGTATCGAGTTCTTATATTTTCTTGGCCTTCGATTACTTAGTAGACCCAGATTCATCGATGTTTAAAACCCAAGCATTACAAAATATGTTCGACTGCAAATTCACTAAACAATATCTTTCCCAGTAATTCTGATTGCCGACTATGTCTTATGAACTTTATGATATTGGTCGTCGACAAAGTCTTCGAAGTTTGAATAGCCTGTATCAATCTCTGCCTTTCCTTATTGTTCAGAAGTAGGTTGCAAACATGGTCATATGACCATTGAATACTAACTTTGACGTATCTTTCTGATGGCAACCCAATAGTTTCAGGTGGCCATTATCTTAGTGAACGTTTTGTTTTTCCTTTTTTATGTGGGGATGGGGGGTGGATGCGCCCCCTAAACATTCTGAATTATATGAAGGAGCCATTGCCGCTTGTGAATTCTTGTCTTCTTCATATGATCCTGCAGAAAGGGGGAAAAAAAACGCACACACCAAACCTAATAACTGTTGCTATATGCAGATTTCTTCACCGACAATCATTGTTGAAAGAGCTGGCTCTTATGCGTGGTCACATAAGAGCTGGAGAATACGAGAAGAGTTCGCAAGAACTGTTACATCAGCCATTGGTTTATTTGCATCAACTGAGCTTACACTTCAGCGGGCTGTACTACCTTCGGTATAAAATTGAATTTCCACACACAAAAAGAAAAAAAAATAATAATAAAACCTTTTCCTCTGGATGAAATTATTTCTAATTTGGTAAGTGAACTTCTAAAAGTTTTTTTCTACAGATTTTGCAGATGTTGAATGATCCAAATCCCGGAGTTAGGGAAGCAGCTATAGTCTGTATTGAGGTTAGCAATATTGAACCTATTGCAACGACGGGTATTTTGTTAGAAATGCTTATAACTTCACAACATTTCCTCATTATATTTGCATGTGTCTTTTGAAAATTTTAAACTTTTCATGCAAGGTAGTTAGAATCCATTGATGAAATATTCTGGTTCAAGCTTATGTCAATGTCATGGATAGTGTCAGTTGACAGTTGCTATATCTATTGTTGAATTCAGTGATTTGACTTCAAATTTATTTTCTTCAGGAGATGTATACACAGGCTGGACCACAGTTGCGTGACGAGCTTCAGCGCCATCACCTTCCTACCTATATGGTAAGTGTTTTTCTTTTCGAGCATTATCTCTTCTTCCCACCTGTCTCTTTTTGTAATCAGGATGCTTTTAGTCCTTTTTTCATTACGGAATGCTGGAAGCTGAAAGTTTTATTCTATTTCAGTTCAAGTAGTAAAGTAATTTATGGAAATGGACGTTACTATAATCATTTTTTATAATCATCTATGTATAGGTGAAAGATATTAATGCCCGTCTAGAAAAAATTACACCTCAAGTTCGGTCCTCGGAAGGACTTACAGGGAATTTTGCAGTTGGAGACATGAAGCCGGTAAATATTAACTCTAAGAAAAGTAGTCCAAAGGCTAAAAGTTCTAACAGAGAGGTTTCTCTTTTTGGAGGTCAGTTTTTAGTTTATATTTCAATTTTCTAGTAAAAACAAATGATATGGGAACATTTTCTTTCTATTTGAATAGTCTAGCTCCGTTTCTTACAAATATATATATATAACAAGCTCTTTATGAATCCTATCTCATAAAGGTATAACAAATTCTTTCAAAAGAGTGGTGTGTTTTATATAAAGACGCGTCAAAGAGTTTGGATCACAAGATTTTGGAGATGCAACTTTGTTTCTTGATTTAGTATGCATTTTTTGCTTCTTTCATTATCTTCCTTGCCCTTATTAGTTCCTGTCACTTGATGGGGGAGGTGGTCTTGCTTCATCCTCCATTTAGGAATGAGGGAGAACTATTGTGGATGAATTTCTTTTTAGCTATTTTGTGGAATATTTGGTGAGGAATAGGAGGAATGTTATGGGTGAGGAGAGGTTTGAGGGATGGTTTTCACCTACGACTAGGTTTAATGGTTTCTTCTGGTGTCTGGCCTCATCGTCTATGTATCTTTCTTAATTGTTCGCGTCCTTTCTTTTAGATTTTTTTTCCCTCTGAACTATTGCCCTTTGTATATCCTTTCATTCGCTCTATGAAAGTATGGTTTTTCAATAAATAAAAAAAGAATAGCAATTTTATATGTGTTAGCGGTAATGAAGACCATCTGTCTTAACTACACCAGTATACTTCACATTATTCTGCATGCTGACTATGACATTCGGTTTGAATATTTTTATTTGGTAATCTGTTATCTACTTCAATTTAAGAGGTTATTACTACACTCTTTTCCACAGTAGAAGGAACATTTTGAAATTTCTCCTTGGTTTTTCATTAAAAGACAGTATGTAGAAGGAACATTTGAATGCTCAGATTTCAACATTTTTAATTGTGTACTTCATTGTGAAACGGATATCTAGTGTGTCAATAAAAAAATAGATATTTTGGGTTGAATTTAGATCATGGATGAAATCAGGTCCTTCTAACCAGAATCTTAGATTATGGTATTTTTTTAATTAACTTCGCTTAGGAGGTTACTGCTGCCATTTGCAGGTGAAAGTGACGTAACTGAAAAGCATGTAGATCCTGTAAAAGTATATTCGGAGAAGGAGCTAGTAAGAGAAATTGAGAAGATAGCTTCTATCCTTGTTCCGGATAAAGATTGGTCTATTCGCATAGCAGCCATGCAGAGAGTAGAGGGCCTTGTTTCTGGAGGTTTTACTCTTCTCTTTTCTCTCGCTGTAGGATTAGGTCACATGTTGATGGATATAGTAGCTTGGATGCATTGAATTTGTTAGGTTGACATAACTGTGATTTTGCAAGTTACAAATCTACTTTTGCAATGAAATTGCAGTTCTTCATTTATGAAATTATTCAAGTATGTCATATGTTGATTAACACAGTAGTCACAATTATGTTTAATTTGTTAGGTTGGAAAATTTGTGATAAAATGCTTTATAAATCTTCTTTTAAAGGATGTTTACAGTATTAAAGGATGCTTACAGTTTTAAAGGATGCTATATTGCCTCAATCGTTCTACTGTTGCTGCTACCTGAGCTTATTTCATGGGCTGAACTCTCTCTTTATCTATCTATGGCATTTGGGAAGGCTTGATGGAATGGAAACTGAGTTCTCAATGCATTTGTGTTCTGGAATGATGTTTATTTTATGTTTTCTAATTTTTTTTATAGGAGCTGCTGACTATCCAAGTTTTAAGGGATTGTTGAAACAAATGGTTGGACCTCTCAGTACTCAATTATCTGATAGAAGATCTAGCATAGTAAAACAGGTCTGAACCATTGATTTCTAATGCACTTTTATCTTTTGTTTTATTATGAACCAAATTTCAATTTTTGTGCCGATGCCGCTAGATCTCTTGTGTAAGATTTATGTTGTTTATTGTCTATTGTCGTTACACTAACATTTAGTGTATTCAAAGTGGTATTAATTTTTTTCTTTTATGCTTCGATAGTTGTTGGGAAACTATTTGTTTTATTTATAAATATATCATGTTTACTGTGTTGAATATGAAACATTATCTGGTGAAGATTACAAGTTTAGTAATTTCCTGGGTTTTTAATGAGTTTTCTTGTGGCTCCTTAAGCACGGATCTCTTTTTGGCTTTTTACTGGTGTAAATGCAAACACCCTTTTCTGAGAACAGTCTTACAATACTTCCGTTCAAATGGATGAATTTTTTGTTATTCCATTATTGGGTTCAAGGTTCCTTCCCTCTTTTTGTACTATTTCATATATAGTGAAATACTCGTTTCCCTTAAATACGATGGCTTTTCTTTCTCTCAATTCTACTTTGTATTTCAGGCTTGCCATTTGTTATGCTTTTTGTCCAAGGAACTTTTGGGAGATTTTGAAGCCTGCGCTGAAATGTTTATTCCAGTAAGTGAAAGATCTTGTAAAACTGTTGTTATCATGCTGGGAATCCTAATTTGTTTTTGTTGTCTGCTTTGTTTCCAGGTCCTTTTCAAGCTGGTTGTTATTACTGTACTTGTAATTGCAGAATCCGCTGATAATTGCATTAAAACGGTATTGTTATTTCTTTATTAATTATTACTCTTTTACTCCTTTTGTATTCTTTTGTCTTGTTAGAACTTTATTGTTGTTTTCGCTTCTTTCCCTAGGTTGCCGTTTTTGCAAGCCCTTTTATACTTTCATTTTTCTAGACAAACTGGTTCTTTATTATACACACACACACATATATATACACACACACATATATATATACACCTAACTAACACATTGCACTCAATTAGCAATTTCCATTGACAATTGACTTGGAGGGTTCATAATGAATTTATTGAAGTACTTGAAATTCATGGACTTGTCTGCACATTGGGAGAAGAGGAAAACTTTAAATAAAATTATTTATTGATGAGCTATACATGATAATATAGTTTTCCCAGTAACATAGTTTCGCTGACAAATTAATAATAGTTTCGCTGACAAATTAATAATAATAATTAATAAATAAAAGGTTGGGGTCCTAATGATAGCTTCCTCCCTCCCGTATGCTTCTTGTATTTCATCATCGGTAAGACTCGAAAGAGGTTTGTATCTTGGAAGAGTTTTGTCTTATCTAGTTGATTTTGAAGGGAATTTCAACTTATTTCTTGTCCTTGTTTAAAGTCCCCAGTATGATAAGCAATATCAGCCAAGGGATTTTTGTTTGGAGGGATTGACTAGGTGAAAGGTTCTAAATTTGTAAGGTGAAAGTAGTGTCTAGGTCACTGGACTGAGGAGATAGGCAATGTAAGGGCGAGGAACCAGGCTCGTTTGGATAAATGGCTTTCGCAATTCCATCATGATTTGATGTCTTATGGCACAAGTTTACTACGAGCAAGTATGGTTCTCACTCTTTTTAATGGACTGTTGGTGGGGTTAAAGGCACTTCTAGAAACTCGTAGAAAGATATTTTTGTGGAACTTCCTTGCTTCCTTTCTTTTCCCCGTTTGTGAACGGGAGATACTTTTGGGTGGACAAGTGGTAAGAGGATAGATTCCTCTACTCCATTGGTCTCCAGTTATATTAGTTGTCCTCCTTGAGGAATCGCTCGGTGGCTACAATTCTCTCATTATGAGAACTTGCCTCTTCTTCCTTGGAATTCTGTATTTGCAGTATAGCGCCCTGAAAGGAGAGATGTTTGTCTTTGCAGTTTGGTTGTTCGTTCACAGGCTTTCCCAACCTCTCTTTCTTTTGGTGTTTGATTCCTTGTCAAGTAGTTCTTTTTCTTTTCCCCCCTCAGTGTGGAAGATGAATATTTTCAAGAAGGTTGAGTTCTTTGTGTGGCAAAGTTTGCATAGAATAGGTAACACCTTGGTTTGAATCTTGACAAGGGGAACTTTGTTGGTCAGGTTGCTCTGTTGTATTCTTTGCCAAAGGGTGGTAGAGTATGTTGGTCATATACTATGGATGTGTGATTATGTCAGTGCTGTTTGAAGTTGATTCTTTGAGGTGTTTGGTTTTTGTTTTCCAGCTTTTAGGGTTGCTGAGACTTTCGAGGATCTCCTTCTCTGTTCGCCTTTCCACGAGAAAGGGCTTCTTCTTTGTGGAAGGCTGGGTGTTTGCTATTTTGTGAGCTCATTGGAGTGAGAGAAATAGTAGAATATTCAGGGGTTGGGAGAGGTCTTCCAATGATGTTTGGTTTCTTGTTAGATTCTGCACTTCTCTTTGGACTTTCTTGACAAGGCCTTTTTGTGATTGTTCTCATTGTCTATTTACTTGACTGGAACTCCTTTGTGTTGCTCAACTTCTTTTCATGGGCTTTATGTTTTGTGAGTAGGGTATGTCTTTTGGTTGTCACCAATTGTATTAGATTTTTCATTCCTGGTTTGAGATGTGGTGTTTGATACTAGTATGTTGTCCTTATTAGGAAAAGAACAATCAGTCCGATCTACTGTTCTATAGGTTGTATAATTGGGGAAAAATTAGTAAATTATCACAAACCATCTACATGGGTATGTTCCTGTCTTTATGAAACCCCATCAACTAAGGTTAAAGTAGGTTTATTTTCTTTTTCATCTAGATGCTGCGTAACTGTAAAGTTGCACGTGTGCTTCCTCGCATAGCTGATAGTGCAAAAAGTGATCGAAATGCTGTACTACGTGCACGGTGAGAATTTCTTCACTTTTCAGAAACTCATACAGTAACTTTATTCTACTGATTTCTATTATGTCTATTGTATCATAGATGTTGTGAATATGCACTTCTCATTCTTGAGCACTGGCCTGATGCACCTGAGATTCAGCGATCTGCTGATTTATTTGAGGATCTAATCAGGTGCTGTGTTGCTGATGCAATGAGTGAGGTAATTATTAAAAAAAGAATTTGAATTTCATTACTTTGTACAGAGAATTTGTTTTTGCCTTTTGAAGTATGTTCATTTGAAATGATGGTCAATTTTTTTTGTAGTGTTTCATTTTTCCTAAAAAAAGAAAGATTTAATAATAGCCTCTGCCATGTCTGAATTTCTTAATTACTTAAATTGGTATAGCCACTCCTTATCCTTAGACCCTCCTTTGTTGTTTTCCTTTAATTCTATAACTATGTTCAATTTAAAATATTGGAGCATTAGAAATTTTAACTGCCATTACATGATTACATCTGAAGTCATGTGGGTATGACATTCGATTTCATCTCACTCTTATCACCACCTCACTTGTAGTATATTTACTTGATAGGTTCGAGCCACTGCACGAGTATTATACAGGATGTTTGCAAAAACTTGGCCAGAGCGTTCCAGACGATTATTTTCCTCATTTGACCTTGTGATTCAAAGGGTATGGTCTACTTTCATTTGAAAGAGGTTTTGATACACATTCCATTACTGAATGTACCATTGTCTAAATTCCAAGCTTTCTTCCAGTTAATTAATGAAGAGGATGGGGGTATACATAGGCGACATGCTTCTCCATCTGTTCGTGATAGAGGTACAATGATGTCACTCAACTCTCAACCATCTACTGGTTCAAGCTTACCTGGATATGGAACTTCTGCTATTGTTGCTATGGATAGAAGTTCAAGTTTATCATCTGGGACATCGCTCTCTTCTGGAATTCTGTCTCAGTCAAAGACTTCTGGTGATGGTCCTGAACGTAGTTTGGAGAGTGTGTTGCATTCGAGCAAACAGAAGGTCAGTGCAATTGAAAGCATGCTCAGAGGCTTGGATTTATCTGAGAAACACAACCCAAATCTTCGATCATCGAGTTTGGATCTAGGTACCCAATGGCATTTACTGTTAATTAGTTTTCGTAATCACCCTTGAGCTCTTGGGTTTATTCTTGCTCTTATCTGTTTTGAAACATCTAGCTAAATTTGATATGTGTGAGCGGCTAAATTTTCCTCTTACTTCCCCTAGTGCAGGAGTTGACCCTCCATCATCTCGTGATCCACCTTTTCCTCAAGCTCTGCCCGCATCTAATCATTTCAGTAACTCTTCTGCAGCTGATCTAACGGCGTCAAATACGAATAAAATTAGGAGCCGTCAAGGTGGATTGGGCTTATCTGATATCATCAGTCAAATTCAAGCTTCCAAATCTTCTGGTAAATTGTCACATCGCAGCAATGTGGCTAACGAACCTTTGTCTACTTTTTCATCGTACTCAGCAAAGCGGGTTGTTGACCGACACCAAGAAAGGGGTTTCGTTGAAGAGAATAATGATATTAGAGAGGCTAAGCGGTATATTACTCCACAAATTGAGAAGCATTACTTGGATGCATCTTATAGGGATGGGAATTACAAGGATTCTCATAATAGTTATATTCCCAACTTCCAGAGACCACTGTTGAGAAAGAATGCAGGTGGGCGAATGTCTGCAACCAGGCGTAGGAGTTTTGATGATAGCCAGCTACCACTTGGAGAAATGTCAAGTTACGTTGACAGTCCAGCATCTCTCAGTGATGCTCTTAGTGAGGGACTTAACCCATCTTCTGACTGGTGTACTAGGGTTGGCACCTTTAATTATCTTCAGTCTCTGCTGCAGCAGGGTTCAAAAGGAATACAGGAAGTGCTTCAAAATTTTGAGAAGGTAATGAAGTTGTTTTTCCAGCACTTGGATGACCCACACCATAAAGTTGCACAGGCTGCACTTTCAACACTGGCTGATATAATTCCAACCTGCCGAAAGCCATTTGAGAGCTATATGGAAAGGATCTTACCCCATGTTTTCTCTCGGTTGATTGACCCAAAGGAGTTAGTTAGGCAACCCTGCTCGACAACTTTGGAAATTGTTGGTAAAACTTATAGTACCGATTCTCTCTTACCTGCTTTACTCCGTTCTTTGGATGAACAGCGGTCACCAAAGGCAAAGCTGGCTGTTATTGAGTTTGCTATAAATTCTTTTAACAAGCATGTAGTAAATTCTGAGGGCTTTAGTAATAATGGCATCCTAAAGTTATGGCTTGCTAAATTGACACCATTGGTTTATGATAAAAACACCAAGTTGAAGGAATCAGCCATTACATGCATCATATCTGTTTATTCACACTTTGAACCAGCAGCTGTCTTGAATTATATTCTTAGCCTATCAGTTGAAGAACAAAATTCCTTGAGGCGAGCTCTTAAACAATATACACCTCGCATTGAGGTGGACTTGATGAACTTCTTACAGAACAAGAAGGAACGTCAACGACCCAAGTCCTTGTATGACCCATCTGATGTGGTTGGAACATCTTCTGAGGAAGGGTATGTTAGTATGTCCAAAAAGAGTCAATTTTTTGGTAGATATTCAGCTGGTTCTCTTGATGACAAGAGTGGTATGAAGTGGAATATGAACCAGGAATCAACCCTGGTAACGAGGAGCATTGGTCAGGCTGCTGCTTCTGACGAAATTTGTGAGAATTTGTACCATAATTTTGATTCTGGTTCCTGCAATGATGTTATTAATGTGAAAACCAAAGATGTGCATTATTTGGAAAATTCCACTGATCCGAACCTTGGATCACGGACAAGTCTGGTGGAAAATGATGCTAATAGTGTTAATTTCGATGATTTGTCTTCCCTGCATTTGGTCAACGGTGAGATTGACAGCGACCACTTAAGAATTGCTGAAAATGCTGCATACAATGACGAGGCTTCACTAGAATTTGAATCTCACCAACACAAAACTAAAACTGTTAACTCCATGGCGGATACAGGCCCTAGCATTCCTCAAATTCTTCACCTGGTGACTGCTCTACGAATGGATTTGTTTTTACAAATTAATGTTTTTATCCATTAGTTATTTTATTTCACTTTAGCTTTAAGAATTTTATATCCTTGCATTAGGTGGTATGTGAGATGATAAGGATGATGGGTAAATGATATATGTTGTCCTCTTTCTGCAGATCAGTACTGGCAATAGCGAAAGCCCTTCTGCAAGCAAATGCAGTGCGCTTCAGCAGTTAATTGAAACTTCCATAAGTAATGATCCGTCCATTTGGTCCAAGGTATGGTCCAACTCTAGATCTATTGATAGTTCATATTTTCTCTTGAAGAACTTAAAACAATTGGTGGTGCCTTTTTATATATTTATTTAATAATAAGTATTAATATATATATATATATATATATATATATATTTATTTTTTTTCATTTTTTTTTGGGGGGGGGGGGGGA
>NW_019268534.1:481640-510067 GCF_002738365.1 Cucurbita moschata
TTTTTTTTTTGGGGGGGGGGGGTGAATATCAGCTTTTTGATGGGGGAATTTAGCTGAGGTTCATGAACATTGAGGATCATCCCCTGAGCTGTGTTGTAGAATTCATTATTTAGGCCCAACTAGGGCGCCTCACTTAAGAATTGAAGTCCTAACGCCTAGATGTGCGTTCTTCTGTAAGAGAAAGTGTGGCTTAGTTTTTTCATTAACTCTTCTAACAAATTTGTTATTTTTTAAACTTATCATATGTTGTAAACCTTTCCATAATTAAATTTGAGGCCCTTTTTTGCCCTCTGAATGGTGTTTATGGATCCATCATCCCTAAAGCCTCTAGGCTGTGTTCTTTGCTTTTGATGAATATATTTTTTCCTTTGTTTCCCATCAAATGAAAAAACTAAATCAATCGTAATTTATATAGAATCCCATTATGCCACTGCCGAGATTTCTTCCCAGGTTCCAGCCTTGAAATGCAACGACCCAAAACTTGGTTGATTGTTTTGCTTTGCTTCCTTTTGCTGTGGGTCGATTTTCGTCTCATAGTTTGTTTTCACACTTGCAGTACTTCAATCAAATTTTGACAGTGATACTGGAAGTGTTTGATAATTCTGATTCCTCAGTACGTGAGCTTGCTCTTTCATTGATAACTGAAATGATTAAGAATCAGGTAAGTTGAACATTATTTTTCTGATGCTTTATGGGATGCTGCATTTGTGCTATTGAACATAACTATTCAACATTTCCGTAGTACTTTGTGGATGATTTTTTCCTTCTTTAGTGTATTCTCATTTTTATCCTTCAATTTGTAATTCCAGAGGGACTCTATGGAAGATTCTGTTGAGATCGTTATTGAGAAACTGCTTCATGTTACCAAGGACATTATTCCCAAAGTAACTTTTCTTAGCATTCTGGAACTTCTTTTGCCTGTCTTTACCCGTCTAAAATTGCTTCCTCTTCCTTGTACCCTTTATTCAGGTATCAAGTGATGCAGAGCATTGCCTGACTGTTGTGTTATCTCAGTATGATCCATTCAGATGCTTAAGTGTATGGATCTTTGCATTCTATTTTTCTCTTCATGGATATCACCTGTGGATAGTTCTTCATTTTCAATTCCTTCACAATTTCATTGATAATATAATGTATCGGGAAAGAGAAAACAATAGCCCTAGAGATGTAGATTTTGTTTTTAAATGATTATTCTGTTTAATTTTTTTTATTTTTTTTTTCACTCAGCTCTTAAGATTATAACATGCGCCATGTACTTTATTTTGCAGGTTATTACTCCTCTGTTGGTTACCGAGGATGAGAAAACTCTTGTTACATGCATCAATTGCTTGACAAAGGTTTATTTTTATTCCTTTAGTAACCTTGTTACAAACTCTTGTTACACGCATATCCCCTGTCCCCGCCCCCGCCCCCGCCCCCGCCCACCCAAGCACACACACACACACAAATAAGATAGTAGTTTTGAGGTTCAAAACTGCCTCCATTTCCCTCTCCAAATTTTCATCCAATAAACTATTCTCACGTACTTCAGAGCATTGTTGCACAGCAGTTACTGTTATTCATTGGTTTTGGATTCTTACCTTCTGCTACTTGGTTTTTCAGCTTGTCGGTCGGCTGTCACAAGAAGAGTTGATGACACAGTTGCCCACTTTTTTGCCTGCTCTCTTTGAAGCATTTGGACACCAGAGTGCTGATGTGAGAAAGGTAATGGCCGACTGTTTTTCGTTCTTTTATTCATCCACAGGAATGATACTCCCCTTGCCCTGCCTGCCTATAAAGTAAAATAAAATAACAAAAGGCATCCACCCATATCTCACGTAGCCTATTCACTGCCAATTTGCTGCAGACTGTTGTCTTCTGTCTTGTTGACATCTACATAATGCTGGGGAAACAATTTTTGCCACACTTGGAGGGACTCAACAGCACTCAACTACGTTTGGTTACAATTTACGCCAATCGAATTTCGCAAGCTAGGACGGGAACCGCCATTGACGCTTAGCAACAATGCTTGCTTGCTTGCATGCATGCAATGTAATTTCTGATGTGAAGAAGTGTTAGTGCGTATATTCCATTCCTTGGTGGGTAGTTCTGTATATTGTGTGCATACATTGTGGAGGCTTTCTGTCCATTGGCCTATTTATTTTTCCACCCATTATATATTCTTTTTCAAGTCATTTCCTTTTCTTAGATGCCAGCTTGGTTTGGAGTCCAGAGTGTTTTGAGACCCATTATCAAATTCAAATTATTGTGCCCAATTTTGTATCTTGCAGTTCTAGAATATTATTTATATGTTATTGAATGGTTGAGGGGCTCAATTTTTTTTATTCATTTTCCTCCTATAAATTATTTGTATATATTATCGTCATTTTATTCCGTTAGGATTATATCGGTATGATTATATTGGTAGACACAACTTAAATTAATTATTATAATTAGGATTTATGGCTGGTGGAATAAATATTTAATATTTAATATTAGGAAAATATTTTCTTAGTATACAACACATTTATGCCTAATTGTTCAATTATTTTTAAAAAATTTTGAATTTTGTCAAAAATTCATAAAATTATTAGACATAGAAGACAAAAATAAAAATTTTCTTTTAATATGGAACATTATTTAAAAATTCGAAAAATAACATCTATAAAAATTATGACGAGCTCAAACAAAAGCAAAACTTCAGAATAAAAATTATGAGTTGTGAGCATCATGCAGAGCTCTGAACATGGGACTATGGAGTTGGTTTCAAAAAAAGCACCTGTCCGATTCGATAATTCTACGAGTTACTGCAGTCGTCTCTTTCCCGGGGATATAGCTTTCAGTGAATACATCTCCTAGTAGCAGGGTAGAAAGACATGCATGCAAAACATAGGGTCTTATATTTCAAGGTCGTTCCCGCTATGCACAAAAGATGACAGAGGCTTTAAAGGAAAGTATTTCTGAAAGTATCCGAGCTTCCATACGATAAAACTTACCAAGAAGATTGATCCGATCTATCGATTTATCTGGAGTCGTAAAATAGCTTATCAGATTTGATATGTTGTGGCTATTGATGTTTCTGACTGCTGGGAATATCAGGCTGCAGAGTTTTGGAAGAGGTGGAGGAATGAGGTAGGGGCAAGGCCTTCATCGAGAGCTCGATTTTCGACTTACCGTGTGCTTTCCTCTTCAATTGTTCGAGCATTCGCTGGGCTTCTCTAAGTTCATCTTCTGCAGCTGAGCCATGGCCTTCCCAAGCATCAACCACTTGCTCTTGGAATTCAATTGCAAGGGCGTAACTAGCACCAACACACAGAAAAAAAGAGTAAATTAATGAGATCATGAATGGCCTCACTACCCCAATTGCTGCAGAGTTTCTTTCTCTAATCATATATTGATGCAAGCAACAAAGGTGTTTATCATGAATATTGATAGAAAACCACAACTTTCTGCACGTTTTTGCATCATTCAATAACAAATGATAAAGAAACCAAGAACAGGACCAGCGAAAGCCCTCTGCCCTTTAATATTCTATTCCAAATAGTAGTGTGATATCTACCAAGAAGCACAGACACAAACATGGGATGTAGACACAAACACGGGACAGACACAGTGACATGTCGATGTCTAAAAAGAGTAGGACATGAACGCGTTGGGGACACGTTTTTTCCTTCAAACATAACATAGAAACAAATATACTTCACTATAAACATAGAAGTAAAATCATCAAACATATTTGAAATCTTAAAAGATAGAGAAAAATTGAGATGATTACGGCTATAGAGAAAGATGATGAAGATATAAGGATTCTATAAGGAAACCTCTATTCTTCCTAGTTTTTAGGTTAAATATTTTTTTGAGACGTGACCAAGCCGTATCCAAGTCCAAAATTTTAAAAACTATATTTAATCCATACACGTCTTTTAGCTTGTTTGTGCTTCCTAGGATATTTATCATGTCTGTCAAGTGACTCTCGAAGGAAATTCAATTCCAAGATCAACCTATTAGTTTGGGTAGTCCAAAAATCAGTTAGAATCCTTGCTGTTAGCAGATATTGTTCGTTTTGGCTTGTTACATATTGCTGTTAGCCTCATGATTTTAAAACACGTCTACTAGGAAGAGCTTTCCATACCCTTATAAGGAATGCTTCATTCCCCTCTCCAACCGATATGGGATCTCACAATCCACCCCCTTAAGGGCTCAACGTCCTCGTTGGCACACCACCCGATGTCTGACTCTGATACCATTTGTAACAGCCTAAACCCACCGCTAGTAGATAATGTCCGCTTTTGCCCATTACGTATCGCCATCAGTCTCACGGTTTTAAAACGCGTCTACTAAGAAGAGGTTTCTACACCCGGTCAGAAGACATTACATGGATCAGTTTCCTACTCTACCATTCAATACAAAACACTTGGATCTCCCTAATCCACATGGTTCTGTGTCTCAATGTGATCCATAAAACCCAACTACCTCAATAAGGATGTCAAAGAATGATAATGAGTAAAACACTTGAAAGTAACCATACCTTCCCAATGAGCCATATGCTTTTGCAAGATTCTGACAGGCTTCAATGGAATCTGCGTGATGGGGGCCAAGTGATACGTCCATAATGTCCTTTGCCATTGCGAACATCTGCGCAGCCGATTGAAGTCTCTCGAGTTCCAAATATGCAGCTCCAAGATTATTGTATATATATCCAACTCCAAAATGCTTGGAACCAAAACTCTCTTTCAGAGTCTCTGCTGCACCCTCCAAGTATGGAATAGCTTCATGAACTTTACCAGTCAACAGTAGCAACCACCCTAATCTAGCTGAAACACTACCTTCTGAGTGCTGTTCTTGAGGAAGCTTCTCAAGCAAAGCTAGAGATCTTTTCAATAATGAAATTGCAGTTTCAAACTCGTTCATCGACTCATACTGCATTGATATTTCTGAATACGCCTCAGCAGCTTCCACTGGAGAAGCTGCTTCTTTCTTGTCGAAAATTCGAGTAGCAATCTCCAAACATCTCTTTGCATCAGCAAACTTTTCCTGATTATGCAACACTTTTCCCATTGAGATAAACACCACTGCCTGAGTTTCGCTGTCTTTTTCGGTATGCTGAACAACATCCTTAAGAGTACTGATGGCCTCATCGTACCTACCGAGCGCAATTTGCATATTAGCAGCATCGATTTCTGCACGAAGTAAATCAGAATTAAGGCCCCAGTTCTTCAAAACCTTCTGAGACAATTCATTCTGCTCCAATGCCTTTTGATGTTCTTCCAACCCACTGTAAATCACCCCAAGAAGCCTCCTATCATGAGCAACTTCAACTGAATTATGCCCCAACTGCTTCTTGTGTATCTCCAATGCCTGCATACAAAAGGGAAGAGCATCCTTGAAGTTCAATATAGCAACATAAGCTTCTGCCAAATCTCGATTCGCCTTCCCCAGTTCTCGACTATCCTTCTCCAAGGTTAACTCCTTGATCTCTAAACACTTCCTGAGATTAGCAAGAGCTTCTTCTCTCCTCCCCATTGCAGTCTTAACATTTGCCAACTCAAGTTGCACAGCATGAAGCACTGGCCTAATACCCTCAGCACTAAAGCCACTCTCCTCTAACTGACCTAGAATCCTATTAGCCCTATTTAAGTACCCCAAACTGTCACTAAACCTTTTCAAGCTATAATTAACAGAACCCAACAATTGTAAAGTCATAGCAACAGGTAAAGAAGGTTTCCCATTATCATCTTTATCCAAGGCTTTCAAAGCTCTAGTAGCATAAACCAGTATCTTTTCAGGATCCTCATCTTCTTGCTCAAGTTTCAGACCGATTTTCAAGGAAGCCAACCCGAGATCCCTCTCTTCAAAAGTGGATTCCATGTCCTTAAACGCCTTGACCATTTCATCAACAGTGTTTGCAGATTCAAAAGCCTCCTCAAGCTCGGATTTCTCCTTGAATTTTCGCTGTCTTGAAGAAATTTGAGGGCGTTTCTCCACGAGGGTTTCCAAATTCCGAGATGGGTTTGCTTGAAATCGGCTGAGCTTGAAGAACAATCCATGGTTTTTGGTGCAGGGATTGAGATGGGGGGCTGAAACAGGGGAGGAATATGAAGGGGAAGGATCGGAAATGAACTTCGGCGAAATGAGGGATGAAAGTGAGCGGAGATTGATACGATTGGAGTGAAAAAGAAGTGAAATTGAGGCGTTTCTTCTCATTGTGGCACCGAAACTGAATGATCTGCTGCGCTGTTGCGAGGTTTTTGCAAAACCCTTCTCTCAATGCAGGTCGAGGAATCGAAGCCTCGAAGGTGGATTAAACGTCGACGTTTTGTCAGCGGCTTTTGCTAAATCTATTATTTCCCAATTTTTCTCCATATTTTCAAGTTTTAAATTTGTCTCCCATCTAATAAATAATTTTAAAAATTTTAATTATATTTATCTTTGTTTTATATCGGGAGAAAAACCGAGCTACATTCTATAGTCAATGTTATTTCTAAATCGACTGTTCGAGCTTGGAATAATCCACAAAATAGTTAATAGCATTAAAAAAAATAAAAAATTGTCATGTATGCATACGAACACCTATATGAACCTGAACTCAAATGAGAGGTATACATTTAACCCAAACTGACCCAACTCCAATTATAGGGATTGGGTTATGTTAGATTAGAATTTCAAGTTGGGTTGGGTTAATTTTCTAAGCATCATTGAATAATAAATTTTTGTGATATAGCACACGTTCAACATTAATAATTTATTGTTTATGTCATCACAATGTCACCCCACACGTGGATTAGAGCTTTATTATTCATTAGAATTCAAATTCATAACTTGTGGGTCCCAATTCAAACCTACAATAATTTAAATTGTTATTATTTTAATTTTCTTTTTCTTCTATGACTTTTTTTTTTTTTGGTGACCATAAATCCTATTTTGCCACTCCACCTTGTTCAACCGTTTAGGGTCCACTTTAGTGACGATAATGACTCGATTTCTACCGTTATTTTGATGCATGTTAATAAACTTTTGTGAAAGTACTCATTTAATATGGGATTAAAATCATTATTTTTATTATTAAAAATAAAATAATTATCCACGTCAAAGATGATGACGCCTGAAGAAGGTGAAGGAATGAGAGGTAAAGAAGAAAATGAAGCCACTTGTTGCGACCGTGGTAAGAACATAGAGCGAGATTTTAGGAAGAGACAAAGATATTAAGGGAGAGAGATAACGAGAGCGTCTAGCAGCTTCGTTCCTCTTAAAAGAAACAAACTTTTTTGTTCCTTAATCAAACTCTAAAGGGCTCGATCAAACCCGTTCAAATTTCTCTAATTTTAATTTAACCAGCCGAACAAATTCGAAAAAAAATCAAAGGTTTGAATTTCCTCTCGTGTGTTCAGTCGAGAAGAAAAAATTCAATAAAAGGTCCCTTATTTTTCTTTTGTTTTGCCATTTTTAGAACTATCTGGGGATGGTGGCTGGTCAATTTGAGCATCCTTGAAAAGTATTAGCTTTTTAGGATCCCCACGTGTATCCCTCCTTTCAAATAATTGCTTATATTTCTATGTTCGATATTCCACGTCATCGTATAAATTTATAGAAATATATTTTTTCAGGTCAGAGTTTCATTATTGATTCAGTGTCACAAATGTGAATCTTACTGGACAAAACATGAACTCTCGATCGAAAGTTAAATATTTGAATCTTTTACCCCACATGTAGTTAGAAGTGTTCATGTGATTCGAGAACCCGACCAACATAAAATAGACTACGAAATTTAAATCATAAAAGTTGGGGTCGGGTTAGGTTTAATTTTCTGATATGGGTTGGCTTAATTATTTTAAAAATCGAAAATTTAGATTAGTTTGTGGGTTGAAATTGGATTCGTTGGACTGAATTTGAAATTTGGAGTGAAGTAAGAAAATCATTTATTTATTTATTTTTTATTTTAACAATTTCAAACAAATAACAAACAACAAATTTAGTGCAGCTGAAAAAAAAAACATAATCAAATTACTAAAAGATTTGAAACTGATCAACATTCCCCAATCCACCATCCTCAATTGTTCCGATCAAATCCTTCTCCTTCCGACTGCAAAAGTTCCTCCAAGAGTTCATTATCCAAATACTCGAACTCTATCACTTCCCCCGATCGATAGTTCGCATTGCTGCCGGAGTAATTTCCGACGAAAGAGATCGTCGTCGCTGATGAAGAAGGCGCCGCCGCGAAATGAGGGTTTCCACTTTGGTACTCATTCGGAAAATTCAGAATCGCCAAATGTCCTCTGAACGCATACGCCGCTTGATCGTACGCTCTTGCCGCTTCCTCCGCCGTGTCGAATGTCCCTAACCACAGCCGAGCGCCGTTCCTCGACGGATCACGAATCTCCGCCGCAAATTTCCCCCATGGACGCCGCCGTATCCCTCGGTAACGAGCTTCGTTTGTCGACCTCTTCCCTCCATTTCCTGTTTTCTTTCCTTCCATTTTTATTCTTTTTGGTTATAATTATGAACACTGCAACAGAGAACTGCAGCTGGGGAACGATTTAGATTTCAAAATTGGAGAACCGCCAACGAGATAATGGAAATCTATTATATTTATAAGTGAATTTAATACACTAGAAACTAAGTCAGCCATGTTTGAAGGTTGAAATTGTCGTATGTGGTGAGGGGAGTTTCTGGGAAGATGAATTGATTGATTCCTCTAATTTTAGTGTTTTGAGCCGTCGGGGATGAGCTTTGCAGGGGGGATTTTGTCTGAACTCTGTAGGATTCCATTATTTTAATGGGAAATTTTTAAGGTTGCTTTTGTGAATTGAAATTGAAATTGAAATTTGTTTATAGGTTAAAACGTAAGATAGATGTATGCATGATGGTCTCTGTTGTCTCTGGAAGGGGGCTGATTGTATATTCCAACAACTTTTTGTGTTCCTTATCCAAATTGATACACACACCCTGTTTGTCTCTATTACTCAATCCTTGGGTAGGGAGCTTTGACCTGCTGTGGTGCTGTTGAATTGAATGGGGCTTTTATAATATATTATAAGGAAAGATACAAAGACAAAATTCTGGGGAAAATCTAAGAACATCTATGTTTTGTGGGGTATATTTTATTATTCACAAAAGATGACTTGGGAACATTGTTTTTTTTGATAAATTATGATCATGGAGAGCGTCATGCTGATGCTCTGGGTGATCTGTTGTGAAAATTGGATCTCTACATGTAGGGGAAAAGTAGAGGAAAAGGAGAACTGTGAAGCTATGGACACCCATCTGGTGTGTGATAGCCATAGGAACTGTTGATGGTCAAGCTAGAAACCGTATAGTAGAGCCGTGAGCATGAAAAGATGGAAGGGTTTCATCTATGAAGTTTGCGTATACTTGTCTGTGTCTTGTTTAGTCAAGATAATTCAACGAGGTCACCACAATGTGTCAGAGAGTTCTTCATTATAAGATTTATGAGAGAGAAGTACTTCGAATTTATAGCTAGTAATAAGTAGGACATACAAATTTTTTAATCTACATCCAACTTGTGAAGCTATGGACACCGACTTGGTGTGTGATAGCCTCAGGAACTATTGATGGTCTAGCTAGAAACCATGTAGTAGAGTCGTGAGCCTAAAAAGATGGAAGAGTTTCATCTATGAACTTTGCCTATTCTTGTTTGTGTGTTGTTTAGTCAAAGATAATTCAACGACGTGGCCACAATGTTACATAAAGATTTTCATTTTAGGATGTACGAGAGAGAAATACTTCGAAGTTATAACTAGTGGTGAGTAGGAGACATACAAATTTTTTAATCTACGTCTAACTTTTATTAAGTCTTTAATTCTTATACTTTCAAATCCCTTATCTCGAAAAATCTCATCAAAATTAACCTGCTCATTTGTAACGCATCGTAGGTTTCTTCGTCGTGGTCACGAACAATAGCGCAGCCTGCCGATCCATCTCATCAATGATCACAACTGCATCAGAATTCACCTCAAATCAGAGGACTGATGGGCACTCGATGAAAGCCTGTGAGTTGGAGACAACTGCCCATCCAACTAAAGACCTTCGTCTATGCCAAATATCAGAGAGGCAGTGAGGGGAAAATACTCTTTATAGCCCAACAGGTTAAGCGTCTCGCAAGCCTAGCCCATAGGCAGCTGAGGCACCTCTGCATGACTCCACCTCGCACAATCTATTCGAGCTCTATGATATACCTTGATCGGTGGTCGGTTTGACCCTAAGAAGTGAAGACACAAGCTCAATCCAAGTCCAAGCCCATCGGCTTAAAATACTTTCTAAGCCTCGATTGGGTCGACTCAATCTTCAAAAGTCAAGCCCATGACCCAATTCTTAGACTTGATTCATTTGATCCAAGTTTGAGTCGAGGTTGGGTTAGTCGATTGGACCAACCCTTTGAATATTAATTATCTTTTTACAACGTTATTAAAATTTTATTAAATTTCTTGTTTAGTGTATTGTAAAGTTCAAATCTTACGGTTCAAGAGCTACTGAGTTAATTAAAGTGACTCGAGAAACAATTTTTTTTTTTTTTTTTATAGATTCAAGTTCACTCGATGAATTAATAAATTAATTAATTTTTTTTTTGATTTAGTGGCATGTAATTTCTTTTGACATATGAACTAAACTTGAATTTTAAAATTTAAATTTAATAATATTTTCAAATTTTACATGCTAAATAGAAATTATATTAAAATCTATGCAACAGAAAAATAAAATTTCCAATTAAAATGGAAAAATGTAGTATTGAAAGGCAACTAATGAAATAAAATTAGTCCTGAAATCTGCAGCCCTAGCGGTCGTCCAAATCCACGATTCCTCGCCTGCACAGCGCTTGCACTGTTATTCCAATCTCCAGTCTCCACCAACACGTCGGCGTCGCCGTCGCCCAACGCTCATCGTGGACGCCCACGTTCCAGTCAGGTGTGCGGTGTGTAGTCTGTATTCTGATCTGTTCTTTTTATCACCTTTGGCGAAGCAATGAATTTCCAATAGCAGCGAAAGAACAGTTGAAGCCGTCGAGGAATTGCCTCCAATTCAGCAGCGAAAGAACAGTTGAAGCCGTCGAGGAATTGCCTCAAATTCAGCAGCGAAAGAACAGTTGAAGCCGTCGAGGAATTGCCTCCAATTCAGCCGCTCAATCCTTCTCGGCAAGCAAATTCAACAAGCACACTGAGCAGCTAACCACTCTCTGTACAGCCCCTTCAGTTTTTTCGGGTGTCTGTTTCAGGTTGGGCCAAGAAAAAACCCCTCAACCCAACCCGCGTATACCCCCTTCGTTATATTATTGGTTATAAATTTTTCTGTTAAAAAAGAATATTCATCGTAGATTTGAACGAAAAGAATTCTCAATTATCTTGGCATATTACAATTTTTCTTTTATTAAGCTAAAGTCGGTTATGTTGACAGCAGCCCTTCAAGTTTCTATTAATTATAGAGGAAAAGAACGAACATCTAAAAATTCCTGTTCTCCACAGCAGATCGCCGGTGGACTCTCTTCCCCACCATCGCCACAATTTCCCTCCTCTTCTATCGTTCAAATCCCAAATCTTATTTGCTACTCTAAGGTTAGTCAAACTTCAGTTCCCGAAGCTTTTTCTTTCTGGGGTTTTTCATTTTCTTTATCTGATTGATTGATGATATCTAATTTTCGTTTATTTCGTTACAATTTAGTAAAGGGCAGTGCAACTTCTTTTGCTGCTTCTTGTGTCTTCCTTCGGCTTTGTTTTGAAGTGGCTGTCTTTTATTAACTGATATTCTAACATACTGGAGGTTTCTTGGTGCTTTAGAATCAATATGGCTTTTGTTCTCTTTAAATTGGGATAATGGGTATCGGTATTTCTGTTTGCTATGGCTAATTTTGTAGCGGGTTTGATTTTTCCAGATTAAATCTTGCTTGCTTATTCTTTACAAAGAGGGAGGCGCCTCGTGAATTGAAGTTTGAAACTTTTGCTGTCTAATGAAGGTCAGCGTGGAATTCAATTGTACCTGAAGTGTTCATATTGTCGTGTTTGCAACATGTCGTTCCAATATGTTTGATATCTTTTACGTCAAATTTCTACATTCCCCCCTTTTTTCTTTTTGCATTTAGTAACTTTTGGTTATGCCTTTTTTCAATGGTCAGACGCAAGGAGGAGATGGTGGAGTTATTGACATAGAGAAAACAACACTATTGCTGGAACCAGAGAATAATTCTGAAGGGGGATTGTCAGTTCCTGGAAAGGACAGACCGGTGTTTAGACCTCCTGAGAGAAGATCTCATCTAGGTGCGACTATTATTGACATGCATTTGTATTTGTTTTATCTCTTAAACTGAATAAGCATTCAAGATAACGGAGGACAACATTCTAGAATTTTAAATGGATAGGTTTTGGACCTAAATTTGAGAGATTTTCGATTATGGTAGGGATTAGTGGTTCTTGTCCATATTAATAAACATTAGATAAGATTGGATGAAAACCTCTAGGAAGAAACCACAAGAACAATGAGATTCCAAATATTCTTCATGAGTATTTGTTTTCTCTACCCTATTTTGAATGTCTTTGAGTCCATTTCAAGTCTTAAAATTAAGATAAATATGTCCAGGGGTTGGCTAAACTACGCTAGTTAGGTGCGCATAGCTGGTACTTAGTAGGTGGGAGATCTCTTATCTCCTATTGTCTTACCTTGGCTTCCTCTGGGTAATAATTCAAGATCCCATTGAGATCCGGGTGTTGAGGGTTTAGGAACTTTTATGTGCTCGGAAGAAAGGTTTTTTTCTCTGTTATATTCACCTTGACATTATGAAGAATTCTGTTTGAGATATTTATTTATTTTTTGATGTTCAGGCCTCGATGTACTTGCAAATGCAAAACGGGGAGGATCTAATGATAATGGATTCAAAATCCCCAAGCAAAGTATTGCTTCTTTTGTTTCGTCAATGGAGGAAGAGGAGACACTTGAATTATCTGGTGTCATTGATTCGGGAAAAGAATCTATTTCACATAATCATTCTGTTAAAAATCGGAATTATCGGGAAATAGTTTCCAATGATTCATATGAAGGTACTTTTCCCTTGAAAGTTTCTATCATGCTAAGTTTCTTTTTTCCTTTTCTTTTTCTACTTACAACTCTAGGTATAATATATATATTTTGATAGAAAAAATGTGGACTTGAAAATAAAAGAAAAGAACTGAGGGCAGGGGTAGAGATTGCCCCTCCCATGAAGCTACGTACAAAAAACTTATATATTGTCATTACAATGTAGGTGTAAATTGTTTGAAGGGAAATGTTATGTGATCAATCCTGTGATGTTCCCCCAGGAATCGGAATGGAACATATATTTAGTTTTCTTTTCTTTAGGAGAAAAGTCATCTCTCCTTTGGTTGAACATCGCCTTGGTCCCATACCCATTTGTAAAATTTAGACTGATGAGGAACGGGAGAATATTTGAGGCATTGGGAGGGATGGATATGTTTTTATATATTTGATTAGTTGCGCCTCTTGAAGTGGCTTTTAGATGAGCATTTTTGTGGTTGTTCTCCATAGTTGCCAATTGGAAGTCTTTGTGATCTCTATCTGGCTTGAGTTGTGTGGATGCCCTCTCTTTCTCTCTGTCTGTGGTTTAACTGAAGTCATTTCTTAGATTAAGTGAAAAAAAAAGAAAAAAGAGTTTAGTTTGCTTATTCATGCCTGTTTACCTCAGAGTTTACGATTGACATGTTTATCAGCTTAACTTATTCCATGATATGAACGTTGACCTTTTTGTTTTCTTTAGTTTCCCACTGAAATGTAATCCACGTAAACATGTTTCGTTGGTTTTCATTTTCCATCCTCCAGGTACTCCTTCAGTTCAAGAAGAAATAGCTGGAGATTCATTTAAGCATCATAACTCTAGTGAAACTTCAGATTCTAGTGTAAGTTCATTTTTCATTTTGGTTGCTTTTTGCTGAATCCTGAAGTTAACAATTTAACCTTATTCTAAATTCAATATTATCATCAGTGAAACATGATATTAATGTCTGTACAGTCATGAACATTCGGAGAGAACACTGTTCTGATGTATTAAAACTCTTAGAATGATAATTATTATATATATTTGTATGTAAGTAGGTATGTTATGTGTATGTGTATTGATAGGAAACTAACTTCCGTTAACTTCCTTCGGCAATCTGTTTCACGTTGGTTTTGAGATTTTTGTTAGAAAGCTATATTCTTTCGGGCATGCTTTCTTTTTCTGGTTCATTTAGTCTCATGTATTATTGCTCTTATTCTGTTTTGAAGGTTATAACTATGTCATCCAAAAGCGCTCATATGAGCAGGTATAGGAGCCCTAGACAAGACTATGATAATCATGATAGAGAGAGAAAAGATTTTGACAATGATGGTAGAAGCAATAACAGGCGGGCAAGACATGGGCACAATTATGATGGTGATGAGCCTTATTATGGGAGATCCCGGTACCAAAAGGACTACGGCAGGGAACATGAAAGAAAAAGAAGTAGATATGAAAGTTCACGAAGAACTCCAGGTGTGAATTATTTTTCTCTTGTGTACTATATTGTTAACATGGCTGTACTGTTTAGTAAATTGTCTTCTTGGTTACTGGTAAATGGCTCTTAATTTGTTTGGTACTTTTTTTCTTTTAACATGCAACGAACTTTTCATTAATTCATATTAAAAAGTTATAAGAGTGTTCAGGTTACAAAATCCTTTTATGAGTACAAAAAATCCCCAAGACAAACTTACAAAGAAGTTTGCACGAACGATTATTGAATACCCATGAAATATTAAATTGTTGTAACAAAAATTGGGAGTACTTTTTAAAATAAGAATTATGGAAGAAAACACAACCATGGTCTTCACTTGCCTTTATACAGAGAACACTCAGAGATGGGTGCAAGACTTTGAAAAGAAACTTTGAACTGGGCTTTGGATTTCCACAAACTTTGTACTGTGCTTTGAATACCAAAGAAAGAATTATGGAGTGTCTTTACTTGAGAGTGAATACAAAAAGTGATAGCAAGCAAACCACTTATTGTTCAAGAATTGGAAGATGGATCAAGATCCAAACGCTTTAATTCTTCCTGATTACAAATAAGTTCCTTCCAGTATAGTAGTGAATTTAACTCTCTTATATTGCCCTCAAATTTCTTCTTGTCGCAATCTTCCAGTATTGATATGCTCCATCCAAGCCGTCAATCACTTCACAATCTTTGTTTGATATTGCTTAGGTTTTGGTAGTTATAAGCCAACTTTTTGCATACTCTTTATGTTTCATTTTTAGGCAGATTTTACAGTATTCCATTACACTAAAAGAGCCCAGTTCATAGATGATTGTTACTTGAGGAGAAAGAGAAGCTCAATGTGGTAGTCTGCATATGCGAAGTATGCATCTAGAGTTACAGGAAATCTACCTCTAGTTTTTATTATGCATCTAACTGAGATTGGACAGCCCTTATGATACACTATTTTTGGGAGGAGGTGTCGTCCATCCTGCCCCTTTTTCCTTTAATACTTAATTGTTTTTTTTATAAAAAATAGAATTTATCTACTATTAGATTTCTCTCTCTTTATGTCCGAAGTTGAACATAGTACAATGGCTAAAGTTTTTTTTTTTTCACTTGTCTACTCTATTCTGTATATGTCTGTCCGACTCTTTTTATTTATTTTTACCAGCTTCTTGATTTTCTACTTTTTCTCTGTTGATTTTGTAAACAGATGTTCATCTTCTATCATCAATCTAATCATTATCTGTCCTGTTACCTTCCTCTCGTTAAGTCCATCTCACCAAGACAATCGTGGATTCATAACTGCCCTGCACTGATAGGAAATATTAAACAACTAATTTGGAGCGATGTTATAATGGATTTTTCTTTTCTTGCAATTGGGTTTTTCCATGTTCAACGTCTAATTTTATTGCTTATAAGATGAAGTTATTTCGAACATATCTGGTTTTTGCATGATGTTTGAATAATTTTTACGAGTCTGACAGTTTTGATTTTATCATTGTACAGAATCTCGACTTGAATATTTAAGTTCTTATAAGAAACTTTCATAAAGTGATGTTTGCTTATTACATGATAACATCATACGGTTATTTTAGGTAGATCTGATTGGGATGATGGTAGATGGGAATGGGAAGAAACACCACGTAGGGATGGCCGCTCCAGCTCTAGTAGGCACCATCAACCTTCACGATCCCCAATGTATGTTGGTGCCTCACCAGATGCTCGGTTAGTTTCTCCATGGTTGGGTGGGAACACTCCTAACTCTACTGGTAAGCTAAATCTTCTTGGGAAAAAAATTCATGTGGATTCCATTGGATTATACATGATGGTGGCATTATTAACATTCCCATTTTAATTTTATGCATCTGCTCTAATCAAAATGCATATTGTACAGGTTCTTCTGCTTCACCTTGGGATCATATCTCTCCTTCTCCAGTTCCAGTACGTGCCTCTGGATCGTCAATAAAATCATCCAGTTCAAGTTATCATTCTAAATCTCATAATCTTACATTTTCATCGCGAAGTTCACCTTCCTCTGAGGTATTGCATTGTGGTTAGATTACGAAGCTTTGTATACATTTTTTAATTTTTGTAGCCAACTTATTGACTTACTTTTTGATGTAGTTCTTGGATAATATGTACATTGTTTTAAGCCTAATTAGTTAGAGTTTTGCCTATTTGACACGATTCCTGTGCATTACTATTAACGAGTGTGTTTTTGGTACCATTTTCAGGATTATCAGACAGACAAGTCTGAGATAAATGGAACAAAGTATGAGATCAGTGAGAACATGCGCCAGGAGATGGAGTACAACTCTGATCGGGCTTGGTAATTTAACATATCCACAACCGATTGCCATCCATGTCTTAGCGTTTATGTTTTACTAAGATGACCAAACTAATCACATATCTATGTTAAAATGCGTATTTAGATGAGTTGGGATATTGTAAAGTAAATTTGGTAACTTTGTTAGTTGTCTCAAATATTTTGAGTTTCTATTTTAAATTGTTTATGAACCCAGCTACTCCTTTTTTTTTTTTTTGGATTTGCTCTTGTACCAGCTTAGTACTTTTCTAAACCTATGACCATTGTTAATTTCATTTGCATAGGTATGATAGAGATGAAGGTAATACAATGTTCGATGCTGATAGCTCATCATTTTACTTTGGAGATGATGCTGCCTTCCAGAAGAAAGAAGCTGAGCTGGCCAAAAGATTGGTATGTTCAACACGTTCAATTTATTTTTCTAGATTGATGTGTGTTACATGCTTTATAATTCAACTTCTATCAACACCATTGGTAACTTCTCTGCATAAAGGGCTGTAGTTGAGAAATTCTTTATTAGTTTTAAGTGTCATCTACTTCGTCTGCTGCAAGTTGCTATTGAATTAAAATTTTTAATTGAGGCTTGGGTTTATCATAAAATCCCATCTTCTTTTATCCAATGAGGCTTATGCCTTGAAGCTTGACTCGTGGCAGGGCTTTAGCTTTAGCCTCGAGGCTTATGCCTTCGTTGGAGCATAAGGGGCTTACATTTGGGTGAAAACGCACTGAGGCTTAAAATCTTTACGCCTTGTGTAAGAATTTGAAGGCTAATATTGATTGGTTTCATCTTCAAAAATATAAATGGTCGAGTTATGACAATTTGATTTAATTACTATTTTTACCAATGTGACTTGAAACATTGAAGACAAATTTATAGTTAAGTTAATCCTTTTAATCATAATTATAGTTATGTTACAAATATCCTCTGAGAATTTTTGTTTAAGTGGCAATTGCCGGGTTTTTTTTTTATACTTTTATCTGACTATTATGTTTATCGATACACATTGTTTATATTCTAGTTTTTTTTTATTAGATCTATCAAGAACTCCAAAAGAATTGCCATGTTGTCCATGTTTATTTCAATATATGTGTACTCCAAATATAGCTTGGTTGGTTCAGTTCTCTGTTCCTTGTCTATTTAAAAGCTCTCTAGTTTCAAATCAGCATCTACTGCGCGTTCTTTAGAACAGTTTCCATCCTGTGAATATGGTAATGGAGAAAATTTAAGGAATTGTTTAGATGTTCCTTGGTTTGATCCTCTTTCAACATATATCGTTCTCCATTTCTTGTTGAAAAAATTAAAATTTTATGAAAGTGAGTTAACATGATCTATGCTGCAGGTCCGTCGAGATGGAACCAAGATGACCCTTTCTCAGAGCAAAAAGCTGTCTCAGCTCACTGCAGATAATGCACAATGGGAAGACCGACAACTTTTGAGATCTGGAGCTGTTAGGGGTACTGAGGTGCAGACTGACTTTGATGATGAGGAAGAGAAAAAAGTCATTCTTCTTGTCCACGGTAAGAATTATTCTTTCATATATGTGATAACTGTAACGTTACGTTGGCTGAGTTGAAGCTAAAGTTGTTGCATTTTGTGACAGATACAAAGCCTCCTTTCCTTGATGGAAGAGTTGTTTTTACTAAACAAGCCGAACCAATAATGCCAATAAAAGATGCTACATCAGATATGGCTATAATATCGCGCAAAGGATCTGCGTTGGTCAGGGAAATTCATGAGAAACAAAACATGAACAAGTCACGACAACGCTTTTGGGAGCTTGCAGGCTCCAAACTTGGTGATATCCTTGGTGTTGAAAAAACAGCAGAGCAGGTTTGTGTGATTCTTTGCAACATAAAGATGATGTCTTTTGGTGCCCTTTCCATAATGGTTCTTAATGTATTTTTTTTTAATATGATAGATAGATGCAGATACTGCAGCAGTAGGTGATGAAGGTGAGGTCAATTTCAAGGAAGATGCGAAGTTTGCGCAGCACATGAAGAAGGGGGAAGCAGTGAGTGACTTTGCTAAGTCAAATACCTTAGCACAACAAAGACAGTATCTTCCTATATATTCAGTCAGAGATGATCTGCTGCAGGTTATAATTATTTTCCTTCTGTTTTTTCTCCTTCATTACTTCATCTCATTATTTTTTTGGTCTTCATCTGGCCTGTCACAGAGTTTTTAGAGATGTGATCAATGAATTTTTTTCCCCATCTGCCAGTTCGGAGGAAGAAAAGTTTTTTTTATGGCAAGTCGGAGTGTGTGCTTTATTCAAGGGATTATGGGGAGAGAAATAATAAAATATTTAGAGGGATGGAGAGGGAGTTTTGTGATGTTTGGTCCTTTGTGATATTTAATGTTTCTTTTAGGCGTTAGCAACAAGTTCCTTATCATTATTCGTTAGGTTATATCTTACTTGATTGAAACCTCTTTTTCTAGGGTTGCTCTCTTTTGTGAGCTTTGTTTTGTCCTTGCCCTTAGTGTTCTTGCCATTTTTTTTTCTTCAATGAAAGTTGGTCTTTTATTAAAAAAGAAAAAAAAAGAAAAAAAAAAAGACTTCTCAAATGTTTGAATTAGGTGGTAAATTGTAATCCTTCTTTTGATCATCAATAGGTATTTACTTTAGTGATTGTGCTGACAAATTGTAGCAAGAAATACACAAATAAAATTGTTTGTGGATTCTTATCATCTTGTGTTGGGGCAGAGGACTGTTGTTGAATTATTTTCAACTTTTTTTTAATGGATTGAACTAATGTCTAATGTCTTTTGTAGGTTATCCGTGAAAATCAGGTGATTGTGGTGGTTGGAGAAACTGGTTCAGGAAAGACCACACAATTGACTCAGGTTTATTCATCATTAACTACCTTTTCTCCCTTAAATAGTTTATTAGGTTACCTCTTTTAACACCCACATACTTTGACAGTATCTATTTGAGGATGGTTATACTACAAATGGTATCATTGGTTGCACCCAACCAAGGCGTGTGGCAGCTATGAGTGTAGCCAAAAGAGTCAGCGAAGAGATGGAGTGCGAGTTGGGTGATAAAGTAGGTTATGCCATTCGATTCGAGGATGTAACTGGACCGACAACTATTATTAAGGTGAATACATCTTCTCAGAACGTACTCTTCATTCTATGAGATCTTCCACGGCTAGTTTTTTTCTTCTCTAGTTATTATATGATTGCATATCTCAACCACAGTTGAGATGGGTTCAAGGATGAATGACATTCTACTCATTACCCATATGATTATAAGGTTCATGTTTGATAATGCTAGTTGTGAATAACCTGTCCTCATATTGTTTCAGTATATGACTGATGGAGTTCTTCTGCGTGAAACTCTCAAAGATTCTGATCTCGAAAAGTACCGGTATGCCATGTTCAGATTTGTTTTCTATTTCGGGGAGGAAAATGTTCTTTTTTGTTGACTTTTATCATTTTCTTCCAGTGTAATTGTAATGGATGAAGCACATGAGAGGTCACTTAGCACTGACGTCCTCTTCGGGATCTTGAAAAAGGTGGTTGCCCAACGTCGTGATTTCAAGCTTATCGTGACATCTGCAACTCTTAATGCTCAAAAGTTTTCGAACTTTTTTGGAAGGTATTTTTGATTTAGTATTTTATTTATTATTTATCCATGTGTGTATATCTGGGTTGATATGCCTCTTATAACTAATGCACAAAAAATATTTGCAGTGTCCCCATTTTTCACATCCCTGGGAGAACATTTCCTGTGAATACTTTGTACAGCAAAACTCCATGTGAAGATTACGTCGAAGCAGCCGTAAAGCAGGCTATGACCATCCATATCACAAGCCCTCCTGGTGACATTCTTATCTTCATGACTGGCCAAGACGAGATTGAGGCAGCCTGTTTTGCCCTTGCAGAGCGTATCGAACAGCTCATTTCAACCACAAAAAAGGGGGTGCCCAAACTTTTGATACTTCCCATCTATTCGCAGCTGCCAGCCGACTTGCAAGCTAAGATATTCCAGAAAGCCGAAGATGGCGCTCGTAAATGCATTGTTGCCACCAATATTGCCGAGACTTCCTTGACTGTTGATGGAATATTTTACGTTATTGACACTGGTTATGGTAAAATGAAAGTGTATAACCCTAGAATGGGTATGGATGCACTACAGGTATTTCCAGTAAGTCGTGCTGCTGCTGATCAGCGTGCTGGACGTGCCGGTAGAACTGGACCTGGTACTTGCTACCGTTTGTACACAGAAAGTGCGTACTTAAACGAAATGTTGCCAAGTCCTGTGCCAGAAATCCAAAGAACCAACCTGGGGAATGTTGTTTTGCTGCTTAAATCTCTTAAAGTTGAGAACTTGCTGGATTTTGACTTCATGGATCCACCACCACAAGATAACATTCTTAACTCTATGTACCAGTTGTGGGTATTGGGGGCTCTTAACAATGTAGGAGGTTTGACTGAACTTGGGTGGAAGATGGTTGAGTTCCCCCTAGATCCCCCACTGGCCAAAATGCTTTTGATGGGCGAACAGCTTGGGTGTCTCGATGAGGTACTGACGATTGTTTCGATGCTTTCAGTACCATCAGTATTTTTCCGACCCAAAGATCGAGTCGAGGAGAGTGATGCTGCAAGGGAAAGATTTTTCATACCAGAATCCGACCATTTAACGCTGTATAATGTTTATCAACAATGGAAACAACACCAGTACAGGGGGGATTGGTGCAATGACCATTTCTTGCACGTCAAAGGGCTACGAAAGGCTCGAGAGGTGCGGTCGCAGTTGTTAGACATTTTGAAGACTCTGAAAATACCTCTGACATCCTGTTGGCCCGATACGGATCTCGTGAGAAAAGCTATCTGCTCTGCTTATTTTCACAATGCAGCTAGACTGAAGGGTGTGGGAGAATATGTGAATTGCAGGAATGGGATGCCATGCCATCTTCATCCAAGCAGTGCTCTGTATGGCATGGGATGTACTCCCGACCACGTCGTGTATCACGAACTGATTTTGACGACAAAGGAGTATATGCAGTGTGCAACTGCAGTCGAGCCTCAATGGTTGGCTGAACTTGGACCGATGTTCTTCTCCGTCAAGGAGTCAGATACATCACTCTTGGAGCATAAGAAAAGGCAAAAAGAATCGAAAACAGCCATGGAAGAGGAAATGGAGTCGTTAAGAAAGATTCAAGTCGAGTCCGAGAGAGAAAACAAGGAGAAGGAAAGGGAGAAGAGGAGACAGCAGCAGCAACAAGTTTCTATGCCTGGTTTACGTCAAGGTTCTGGAACTTATCTAAGACCAAAGAAGCTAGGTTTGTGAAAACACAACTTGTATTGTATTGTATCAAATAGTTGGCTCATAAATGGTATGGCTAAATGAAATTTTAGCTAATATTTGAAACAGGAAATGTAAATTATGTACTGAGTTTAAACTGAAGGCTATATACTATATATGCCTATCGACTGTCCCAAGGCAAAATACTTCTTTATCGAACCTAGGCTTTGTTTCAAGCCTATGTTCAAACAATTCTAAAGAACGATTAGAAAATTCGAGCACATCTTTTAATTCTATTTGATTGTATTGAAAGACTCGAGGATTTGAGGTTACCCTGTTGGACTAGATCATTTCGGGGCAAATGGATCATTCCACGTGACTGTACAATGCTAGATGAGCTTCAATAGAATGAATTGAGATTTTTGCAGAGTAGAACCGTGCAATACCAAATACGAGATAGATATTCTAACGAACAGTGTTTTTTTCGGATAAGCTAATTCATTTGATCCACTCTTTTTTCTATTTAAAGAATAACATTTTGTCTTTGGTATCAGACCAGATGTGAAAGAGATAAAAGTATTTTAATTTATTTTTTTTTATAATTAAAAAAATTTGGGGGAAATAAATATAATTTGACCTTGTTATTTTAAAAAATGTTTACTAATAATTAAGAAATGAGCAACGGAACGTAGATTCCCGGCGTCGATAAAAATTTGCCCCATTTATTTTCTAGGGCTTCCAGGTTTCCCGCGAGATTATGGAAGCTGAAGGTAACCGTTGTTGAATTCCTTTCCAATTTTGCCTTTTCTTCTCAATTTGAATTTGTTGATCAATTGCTTCGATCACTCTCTTAGATTACGGAAAAATGTGCTTCAGGTCAAAAGACAGCCACCAATCCGTCGGCAATGCTTGCTGGTCTTCTTACCAGGAGAGCAAAGCTCCACGACGAGCTTCGGAGTATTGAGAAACAGGTTTGCTTTGATTCCTTGATAAGAGTTTTGGAATTTCTGTTCTTCTGATTTCTGAATATGAACTTGACATTGTCTTTTAGAGGATTTTTGTTTCGATTCCAGTTGGGTTCCTACGCTTTTATAGTTGTTACGTTTTTTGCCACTTGTTCTATGAAA
Source organism: Cucurbita moschata (assembly GCF_002738365.1). Classification (NCBI taxonomy): domain Eukaryota; kingdom Viridiplantae; phylum Streptophyta; class Magnoliopsida; order Cucurbitales; family Cucurbitaceae; genus Cucurbita; species Cucurbita moschata. The sequence goes on from NW_019268534.1 coordinate 504,811, forward strand.
TCTTGCGTCACTTGTTCTGGATTCACTGTCACAATTGTTCTATGAAAGATTCTTTGGCATACCACATACGCTAAAGAGTAGTTTCACTGCATTAGCTAGCAACAACCTAGCTTTACTTTTAAGCCTTACTCCAGTTAGCGGCGGGCGAGTATTCAACTTTTATATTCTATCAAATACCTGTGGAATATCAAAGGTCTTAAAAAGCGTTCTCTCAACACTTTTTTTTCCAGTGTAGAAAGTAATTTTCACTTCCCTTCTAATTTTTGAACAAGAAATAGAGACTTTTTTGTTGATATTATTATTTGTAAAGTTGCAATAAGTTTACATCCTTCTTTCATGAGAAGTTAAAGTACAATAGCTTACCTCGTTAACAAACAAGCAGTGTTGTATTCTAAGAAAACTAATAGGATTGCTTCTTTGGTTTTACTTCCATCTAATTTCAATACTTATATCCGGTAATATATGCAGGTTTATGACATGGAGACTAATTACCTACAGGATCCAAGCCAATGTGGGAATGTATTGAAAGGTTTTGAAGGATTCCTGTCTGCATCTAAGAGTACTGCTCTGTATGGAGTGTCTATAATATTATTTCACAGAAATTTTTTCATATTAGTTCTCGTTGTTCATGCATGTTACCTGTCTTAACTCATGAAGATTTACGTTTACTGAGTTTTAATTTAGTAATGGGATCAATAAAATACTCTCTTTCCAATTGAAATATAATTTAGAAAAAATCACACTTTTGGTCTCTGAAGTTTTAATTTAAGTTCTAAATTAATTTCCGTTTAGTTCATAAGTTGTAAAAGTGACACTTCAGTTCTTAAGAGGAGATTTGGGCTGTGGTGGTCATTTAATGTTCATTATTTTTACAAAAGGTTTCCCCTTTTTATTGTAAAGTCATTCGAAGGCTATTTTTTTAAGTAAAAAAAAAAAAATGTAAGTGAGGTAAAGTTTATGAATACTTGTGGATGCAGTTTAAAGCGGTCTAGGAAGTTTCAGCTTGAAGATAGGCTCTTCTCACTGTCTTCTGTTACCTCCCCTGCTGTATGTACTTCGATTCTTAACCTGTGTCTGAAGTGGAAATTTAGTTGTGTGATACAAGAGATATAATTTTTCATGTAAAACAAATGTAAACTAGCTTTTAATAAATTTTATGTACAAATGATAAATGCATCTAGAGGGCTAAGACAAGGACATCCTATTCGGTATAAGGTCTTAAGTTTGGGGCTAATAAGATATCCAGATTGATGTTGGATCCATTTTAGTGTATGCTTTGCTATCTAGGATCTGAAGCATTAGCCATTTGCCTTAATATTTGTATTCTAGAAACTTTTGGTATTTGGTTCTACAATTTTTTGGACTAAATTGGATTCATCACTTTTCGCTTATAGAGATTATCATGGAACTTTTTTATTATACTTTCTTCAAAGGAAAAATTAATGTTTTATGTAATTATGTGTTTAGGGTATTTGGTTAGAAAGAAACTATATAGGATCTTTAGGGATTTTCTAGGAAGTGGAGAGCGTTTCATAATTTTGCTAATAATTGTTATCTTTGAGCTTCTTTTTATAATAAAATTAAAATTGTACTCCACTATGGTAATTACTTCAAATTGGGACGATTTTTTGTATTTTTGTGGAGGTGATTGAACTATGATTTGGGGTTTTATTAGATCTATATAACGTTTGGGTATACTATTTGAAGCTTTTGTGTCTTGTTGTAGCCTTTCGAATTCTTATTGAAAAGTTGTTTTTGTGTGTGTGTTTCTTTTAAAACTTAGGAAATTGCAGACTTGTAATTTGAAATCGGTTTATGTTTATGGATTTATAGACTGAATAAATTAATGGTGAAGCTCGTTGCATATGCTATACAGTATACTTTGTTTTCTATCTGGAAAATCTAAAATATGTTGTCTTGTACTTCTGGCTGAGTACTTTAATTTCCCCTTTTCTCGTATGTTACGACCTCCCACTGTCGTAACCTTTCTTCCTCTCCCCATAGTTTCTAGTGTAGTTTTGTGAGATCCCACGTTGACTGGAGATGGGAACGAAACATTCCTTATAAGGGTGTGGAAAACCTCTCCCTAGTAGATGCGTTTTAAAACCGTGAGATTGACAACAATACGTAACAGGCCAAAGCAGACAATATATGTTAGCGGTGGGCTTTGAGTTGTTATAAATGATATCAGAGTCAGACACCGGACGGTGTGCCAGCGAGGACGCTGGACCCCCAAAAAGGGTGGATTGTGAGATCCCACGTTAGTTGGAGAGGGGAACAAAACATTCTTATAAGGGCGTGGAATCCTCTCCCTAGTAGAGGCATATTAAAACCGTGAGGCTGACGGCGATACGTAACAGGCCAAAGCAGACAATATATGTTAGCGGTGGGCTTTGAGTTGTTACAAATGATATCAGAGTTAGACACCGGACGGTGTGCCAGCGAGGATGCTGGACCCCCAAAAAGGGTGGATTGTGAGATCCCACATTGGTTGGAGAGGGGAACGAAACATTTTCATAAGGGTGTGGAAACCTCTCCTTAATAGACGCATTTTAAAACCGTGAGGCTGACGGCGATACGTAACGGGCTAAATTGGAGAATATCTACTAGGGGTGAGCTTGAGCGGTTACAAATTTGCTCTTGATTTCATATTCTACCGTTCTTTTTCACTTTAATTTTCAGGCTGAAGAGCTTGCAGCTGGACGTGATGGTGAGTCTTAACGCTAAGATAAATTCTTCTGATTTTTTATGATTAAATTTTATGGTCTTCTTTTGTGAACCTTGTTGCAGATGGGAGATCCGACTTAGGTCCCGGCAGATCTAAAGGCGGTGGCATATATTCCAATGGACAGTTAGTATTCTGCCAATTTTCTCCTTCCTTCGATAATTTTGCTTTAAACTTCTGCAACATAAAACACCATTTAACAATGAACAACCACAGATAAAAGAGGAAAAGGAAATAACTTCTCTGAACCCTGTAACTATCTTACTTTGTAAAGCTTTGAAGGTGCTTTATCTTCAGATAGTTTGTACATAAATTTGTGCATTTCATGTGCAGAGGGAAACCCAAAAAGGGAAGACCGACCCCGAGGGATGCAAAGAGAATGAGACAATCAAGCGAGCAAGATTTTGACTATGACGATGATCCGGACTCGACGTTGTGAATGCTGTAAATGAAGCCTCTAATGGCAGCATCTACAGAAATCCACTGACTCGGCTCATCCTTACGGAGGCCAACGTAGGGAAGTGTAGCTATTTATCTGTGTTTGATCATGCTTGTTTAGATTATAAATGAAGGGGATACGGTCGGATCTTCGATCTATCATTAGCTATGTGAGCGATTCTCTTGTTCTATATTTTTCACTTCGGAAATCAATTGTAACAGCTCAGGTTTACTGTTAGGAGATATTGCCCTCTCTGGGCTTTCCCTTCCAGGCTTCTACTCAAGGTTTTAAAAGTCATCTTCTCAAGGCTTTAAAATGCATCTGCTAGAATATATTTTCACATCCTGAAAAGAATGTTTCGTTTCTCTCTCCAACCAACAACGAGGAATCTTACATCAACCCTCGTAACTTTGTTATTTTTGGAATCAATGAAAAGATATCATACGAATGAGTGTGTTATCTCTCACGAATCACATTTCCTATGAGTGAAGTTTTTAAGTTGTTGATTCATATATTTTAAAATTAATTTGAGTCGAATGTGAACTTGTCGTACTTCTAGATTTTAACTTTGATTTTATGAAAATTTTGGAAGTGTCCACAATGTCGATGGACGGTTATAAAAAAATTATAGTACGAACAAAAAAAAAAAAATTTAAACTAATAAATAAATATTATCATTTTAAATATAGTCTTAAAAACTAAAAAAAAACATAATAATAATAATAAATAAATAAATAAATAAAAATAGTGAAACAAACGTCTCTGCCACTTCGGAGAAACAGATAAAACTTCCTTATTCGGCGGCAATTGTGGATTTCAACTCCGATTCTCGCGGCGGCGTTTTCACCTCTGGAACGAAGCGGTCATTAGGCAAATTGCGAGTCTTCCTCCATGGACTTCCTGGTACATTTCAATTTTATTATCATTCCAGTCCCTATCTTCTTCTGAATCTCCTCCACTACGCAGAACAAGTTCAACGTGCGCAAGGACGCAGAGAAATCGCCTTCTGGTCCTGTTTCCTGGATTGAAATCTCCGAGTCTGTCTCACGCCGCTGCCAATTTCAACCCGATGGACAACTTTCTGTGAGCTTCTGGTTTAGCTGACATTAACGTTTTCTGAGCTGTGTTTTAAATAACTAATGGTTTTTCGCTTTCTGGGCAATGGTTATTTCATTCCAAATTTTCATTCATTCTACTTTTCTTTATGGAAATTCCGTGGTGTTCTTGCTTTTTTTAGTGTAAATGTGGGCTATCTTGGTAGCCGGATATGCTTAATGTTTAGTACCAATTTGGTTTGAGATTAAGAGAGAGTGAAAACTTGTTTTCGAAGTAATGCCATGCTTCATAGTTTTATATGGAGTTGAAAGACAATCTGAGGTGTTGGGCATGATGTGATTTTCCACTTGTGCAATCATATGGTGCTGATCCACTTAAGCTACTACTATCAGTAATATGATTATGGAATGAATTACCATCAGAAGTTTATAGGATTACTGGCTTGCCTTTGGTTATGCGGTTCATTGAGTAAACAGGCTTCAGTGTATCATAAAAATTGAATGGCCAATAGAGTGTCGTGTGATATAATCTTATGATTCTCATTGCTGCTCTTTATGATGCAAATGGGCCAGTGTCAAATCATGATTTTGAAACCTAGGTAGATTAGGATTTATTAAGCAGCTAATAGTGAGCATGGGATTTAGATCAGAACAATTATCCAAAGAGAGACTCGACTTCTATACCGTTAAGCATCGGGGAAGAAAAAAAATATTGCTCCCTTTGGTTTAGTTTGTGCACTTTACAAAAATACATATGAAAAGCACATCTCTCTGAACCTAAACTCTAAAACACATCTGTCGTAGAGTCTTCAATGTTAAAAAAGAACCCTTATGATAACTAACTCACTGTTTCTACCTAACTAATGGTACCCACCCCCTTACACATGCTCTGACAAAAATTTCTCATAAACTCGAGTTTCTTTTACCATTGAATTGCTTTTTTAAAAGGAAAGAAAATGTGGTTAGAGAGGAACAATAGAATTTTTAAAGGGCAGAGAGATCTTTAGATGAGGTTTTGGAGGGAGGGGGGGGGGGGGG
>NW_019268534.1:510348-577489 GCF_002738365.1 Cucurbita moschata
GGGGGGGGGGGGGGGGGGGGGGGGTCTAAAGCCTGTTTGTGGGGGTTTGTTCGTCATACTTTTTGTAATTATCATCTTATTCTTCTTCTTTCAGATTTGAGCCCGTTCTTATAGGTTGTTGAGGGATTTTTTGTAGGCTTGATATTTGTTGCCATTGTATATTCTTTCATTTTTTTTTTCAATGAAAGCTTAGTTTCTTATCCAAGGAAAGAAAAAGGAAATCCTCTTCGAAATGGTTGGATTAAAGTAGGTTGTTAAAACAGACCTAAGTGAAAGGAATTTGGAAGAGGAAAATACCTAAAAAGGTCAAACTCTTGCTTTGGGAAAATAGAATACGAGGAGTGATTGATGAAGGGAAATTATTTTGAAGTATACAACAATATTTCTGATTCAACCATGATCGTTTTGAAGTTAAAATTAGGAAATGGTTTTTTTTTTCCCAGTTGTGTAACCTTCAAATTGGATGCTAATATGAAAAAGGAAATTGATTTCTATAGGTGAAGATTATTGATGACTCAAGACCAGCAATTCAACGTGTTGTTGATTCCTTCCTCAGTACATTTTTTCCCTCAGGATATCCATACAGGTAAGCTGCATGATTTATTGTCACTAGTCAAAACAATTACACCAAGATTTGCATAATTCTCACCACCAATCAAGTAAGGTGGAGGACTGTTGTATTTATAATAAATTGAAAGAGTTATTGTGAGATTCCACCTCAGTTGGGGAGGAGAACGGAACATTCTTTATAAGGGTGTGGAAACCTCTCTCTAGCAGGTGCGTTTTAAAACCGTAAGGAAAAACCCGAAAGGAAAAACCCAAAGAAGACAATGTCTGCTAGCGGTGGACTTGGTCTGTTACAATTATAGCAGTAAATGAACAAGTGCCTTTTGTTAGCTACTTGATTATTGCCTGTCGTACCTGACAGTGTCAATGAAGGATATTTGAGGTATACACAATTTCGAGCATTGCAACATGTTACTAGTGCAGCTTTGTCAGTGCTGTCAACTCAGGTTTTTATCCATATCTTTCCATCTTTGGTATTGCATTATGATTACATAATAATTCTTAACATTAGTAATATGATAATTACCTGTCAGCTTCAAATGATAGAATGGTGGTCATTGATATAAGTTCTTAATTCTGTTCAGTCACTGCTGTTTGCTGCAGGCTTGAGGCCAACAGCGGCACAGGCTACTGTTGTTAGTTGGGTAAGTTCAACAATTGTTTGTTATGGATCCGTATGCTTGGTGACATACTTCTCTCTTTCTTTTTTCTTCTTCTGTTCTTCAATTATTCATCAACTTTTTTTCCTTGTTTCTTAATAAATAATTTTATCCTTTTTCTTCCTGGAAGGTTTTAAAGGATGGGATGCAACATGTTGGCAAACTCATATGCAGCAATTTAGGTACAAGAATGGATTCAGAGCCTAAAAGGTGGAGAGTTATAGGTATGCATCTTTGTATCAATTTGTTATTCATTTTAAGATAGCATTTCCATACAGACATTATGTTGTTTCTTGGAGTCGCATCATGTGTGTGTGCACGCGTGTTTTTTTAAGTGACAAGTGACCCTCGCTTCTAAAAAACGATCTGATTTTATGCTGTAGCTGATGTCCTCTATGACTTTGGTGCTGGCTTGGAAGTTATTTCTCCCTTATGCCCTCATCTTTTTCTTCAAATGGCCGGCCTAGGCAACTTTGCAAAGGTTCAAGTTACTTCACTCATCAGCAAATTGTTTGAAGTATTATCCGTAATCGCCCGTTCTAGTTTCCGAGTTACAAGAATCTTCTTTATTTTGTGATTTTGAATTTCTATTCTGCTTTTTCTGGGGCTGGCTAGGGAATGGCTGTAGTTGCTGCAAGAGCAACAAGATTACCAATATATTCTTCATTTGCTAAAGAAGGCAATCTTAGTGACCTTTTTGCCAAAGGGGAAGCCATCTCCACTCTCTTCAATGTTGTTGGAATTGGAGCTGGGCTACAATTAGCGTCAACTATTTGTTCATCAATACAAGGAAAGGTAGGTTCCCTTGAATTTCCACTGTCAGTTGATTTTTTTCCCTACGTTCTTATGCATTTTTCACAGTTATAAAAAGATACAAAAATAAACTGGTGATAAATTTATGCATTTTTCACACCGCTTGATATCTGGCTCTGATACTAATGCATTTTTCAATTATTGTCGAGTGGTATTACTCTGTTTTCTGCATTTTTTGGTAGGCTTATAGTAGACACTGATCCTGAACTCTTGGGGAATGGTATTTTTTGTGTTGAGGAAACGACTGAATATGGACATGAGAAAAATGTGCAAATGTGAACTGACGGTGTTACATAACGGGTTAAAGCGGACAATATTTGCTGACAGTGGGCTTAGGCTGTTACAAATAGTATTAGAGCCAGATATCAAGCGGCCCCCAAAGGGGGTGGATTTTGAGATCCCATATTGGTTGGAGAGGGGAATGAAACATTCCTTATAAGGGTGTGGAAACCTCCCATTAGCAGACGCGTTTTAAAACCGTGAGGCTAATGATAATACGTAACAGGCTAAAATGGATAATATCTGTTAGCGGTGGGCTCGTTTGTTAACCTTTTTTATCTTGCTTATCATTTGTCTAAATCTGGTTCAAGCATGAGATACATTCGACTCGATGTGAGTACCTTTTTCAGTTGGTTTTAATTTCTATTCCTTGCAGTTAGTTGCAGCCCCTCTCCTTTCAATTGTACATGTCTATTGCGTTGTAGAGCAAATGCGAGCAACTCCAATAAACACATTGAATCCACAGAGGACGGCAATGATCGTTGCTGATTTCGTTAAGTCGGGAAGGATACCGAGTCCCGCTGACCTAAGGTACCATGAAGATCTTGTTTTTCCTGGAAGACTCATAGAGGATGCTGGAAGTGTAAAAGTAGGAAGGGCTTTACATGAGGTTATTAAGCCATCAAGACTTGTTGAAATGAAACAAATGTTCCCCGAGGAGAAATTTGTTTTGAACCAAACTCACAAATGGGTTGACATGGTGTTGGAGCATGATGCCTCAGGCGAGGATGCATTACGGGGATGGCTAGTAGCTGCATATACTGCAAACATAAAAGGGCCTTCTCATGAGCCAACTGCCAGCGTGTTGCTCGAGGCTTACGAAAAGATGAACGATGTGTTCACTCCGTTCGTATCTGAACTTCAGGCCAAAGGGTGGCATACTGATCGTTTTCTCGATGGAGTGGGAAGTCGTTTTGCATGGTAGTTCTCCATTCTCTATACTATCTTTAATCTTAGGTTCATATAGGTTTGTAGATCTTAGAACAGGCAATCATTTTCTCACAAGAAGTCGAGTTGTTTTGCTTGATAGTTCTTCATTTGTCGGACTACGTTGATTCATGCAGGTTTGTTGATATCAAAACCATATACTATATGAAGTTGAAATAGATCAAACATTGTTACTTTTGTTAGAACAATGACGTGGGAGCTTTACAACACATTCACAATCTAGTTAGATATTTGCGGAGTTGGTAGTACTAGCACGTTAATCTGAGCACGATCTCAAGTTAGCAGATAAGGATACAAGTTGATATGATATTAGAAGAGTTCTGTACCGTAGAACCCTCCATTTGAAATCAACTATTAAGCTTAGATTAGAACTTTCGATGAAGAACACAAAATACGATGAATAATCAAAAATTAATTTTTGAATACGGTAATAAAAAATTAATTTTTGTTTATAAAATTGATCTATAGATATAAATATTTTAGTAGATAAATCAAAAACTAAAATTCAAAATATTGGTCCAGTTCATCGTAAACAATTTAAAATCTCACAAAGATCCCATCCCCACTTTTGCAGTGCCCAAAAGCGGGACGAAGTTTTTGTAACTTTCTTGAAGAAATCCAAAGAAAACACTCCCCCAAATCGGAGACCAAGACGATGGAGACTTTTCGCTTACTCAGTTATCTTCTCCTTCTCTACTTCGCCACCGCCGCCGCAGGAGAAGCTGCATTATCGCGCCGTCCTGGATTTCTCTTCTCAAGAACCAGAGGAAGATGCACTCCAGAGTAAGATCTCCATTTCCTTTTTCTAAAAAATACACGTTCAAACACACTAATTCTTCTGAGAGGCTGCAGAGTTAGGTCGAAATCCTCTCATTAGCTCTAAATCGATTGAGATTTTCTCGTAGACATTTTCACAAACACATCGACGCATAAGCTTTTTTTTTTTTTTCTTTTACGTAATCGATCGGACTGAGAATGGTTCGATTATTTGAGGCGCCCAGGTTTTGGAGTAGTAGGAGAGAGGCTTGGCCTCGGATGGCGCCGGAATCGGCGACGGTGGCGAAGATTTTCGGATCGAGAGCTCACGAACGGTACGGATCTGAGATGACATTACTGGCGGCGGCGACGGTGGCATTGGCAGATGAGGAAGAGGAAGAGGAGGCGTTTGGTAGAGTAGTGAAGGAGGCAACCGCAGCACTGTTGAATTCGTATGCAAGAAGGGATTTCCCATACGCAGCTTGGGAGGTGAAAACATTGCTCATCAAAGCATTGGTATCTAAAGAGGCTGCTGCTCTTCAATCTCAACGCTTTGCCTTCGCTAACGAGTCCTGTAATTAGCATCTCATCATCTCACAACACAACCGCTCTTGCTCTTCGCTTCATTTGAATTTCAAAATTTTTGGTAATGTTGGAGGGTTAGATAGATGGTCGTCTAGATTAACAAGTTGATAATCTTTATCGACAAATGTTTGAATTTAGTTCTAACTATTGTATGATTTATGTTTAGAATCGAAAGAGAATGATGAAACAGAATTTTGAAGTGATTTTCAACTTCTCTTATATAAAATATTGCAGATGTTGGTAGGTCCGACATCAACTGTAACAACTCAACTTAGAGATTATATTTTAAGTTACATTCTTGAACTTTGAATTAGGCATAATTACATATAGTAACCCGACATGAGTAATAGATAACTCAATAATTAAAACAACATCAAAGAGTAGGGATTCATTGTAATTCAATACTTGTTAACGATCTGAAAACAATCGTTTTGTCATTCAAAGTCAATTTTAGTCATAAAATTGAATTTGAATGAGATCAAAGACATGTTTTGTATTGATTTTAAACCGAACAAAATTGTTTCAATCGAAAGTAAATGGATTAAATCGTTACAAGCTTATCAGTTACTTGAGCTATGTTCACTCTAGGCGAACTTCTTAGATGAATATATAACCGAAAAACGCTATGAAACTCATAAATCATAACGCTTTGATTGCAACTAACAAGTATAATAGAGTCCAAGACTCTGATCTTCAGTTCAACACATCAATGGCTACTATACATTCCTAAATAGAAGATTATTGAGACTCAAATTTTAAACTCTATTTACTATTGTGGACGACGACATGGATAATGTTTTTGTATTCCAGATTCAACTTGCCTGAGATTGCTGATGATCACTTGTATTTTTGAAGACAGTTCTTCTGTTTGTTCTTCCACCTTGGAGATAAAATTGAAAAGCTTTTCCCTATAAGCTATGCATAGTTGCTCCTGATGCTCCAACTCCGTTTTAAGTTCCTCGATCTTCTTATCTTTATCGCCCTGCAAGCGTCAGTGTCGATGTCAATTCAGTTCTTAAATATACCAAGAACTTGAAATATAATACATAAAGGAAGTAGATTCATGTCTGCATACTTAAAGCAACATTAATCACACACATTCGTAACCAGCTTTATGCAGTGGGTAGAGAGTACTACCGCTACTTCAATTCCTGAAGCATTTCTACAACCACAGGCTAAGCAAAAAATTGGCAATCTCAACAATTCAAGTAGATGTCATGCCAGATTTTTGTTAGATGGGTGTTCTATGCTCGTCTCGTTCTACTGAAAATCTTTCTTTTTAAGTTCTACGATTAAAGAAAAGTCGATGATTCCATAATTTTCCACGAACTTCCAGTTACAGCTTGTTAGACTTGAGTAATACCAGAGCTTGTAGACTTGGGTCCTCCAATCTTCTACCCAAAATTCCATTAGTCATGTCCAATCAACTTTGACAGACCCCAAGATCAATGATATAGGTAGCAATTCCTCAACCACAATGACATCAGATAAGGATAGAACCATCCATTTACTACTATTCCAGATTGATAAATTTGTCTCATCACAATCGATGTGAGATAAGCTCGAAGTGGACAATATCTGCTAGCAGTGGGTTTGGGCTGTTCCAAATGATATCATAGACAGACACCGGATGGTGTGCCAGCGAAGACACTGAGAGTGGATTGTAAGATCCCATGTTGATTGGAGAGGGTAACGAAACATTCCTTATAAGGGTGTGGAAACATCTCCTTAGTAAATGCATTTTAAAACCTTAAGAGGAAGCCCTTGAAGAAAAAGCTCAAAGAGGTCAATATCTACTAGTGGTGGGGGCTCGGACTGTTACAACTATCCCCTATCACCGTCTAATATTAAAAAAAGAACATCTTCATCTTTTATGGATAGGAAATAGAGGGATACATATCCCGGGGAAGATTAGAGAGCTCCCCCTCACTCTCCAAGATCCCTTCCAAAAGTTCACCCCTATATGCCTTAGACCAGTTGAGCAGCTCAGGTTGTTCCTTTATTTATTTACTTAAATCTTCTCTTGGTTCTAAAATGTGCATATAACTTTTGTCTAAACAATAAAAAAATGTACGATTTCTTGGTAAACATTTGGGAGAAACCTCTCTATTTAATGGAAGGGAGTGGAGCTGCCTTATAAATGTACATCAGCTGCGGTTGAATGAGGGTTAGTCAAGTAAAGGTTTTAGCAGGTGTGGAGAGTGGTGTTTTTGGTTAGTGATCATAGGGAGTATGGGGAGCTCTCAAATCTTCCCTTAGTCATGTTTCCCTACATTTCCTGTCCGTAAAAGTAAAGATGTTCAATTTAGTCTTTAGAGCTATTCGGTTGCAAGGGATGGTTGCAAAAGTAACTTTGTGAGATCCCATGTTGATTAAAGAGAGGAACAAGTGCCAATGAGAATGCTGGGTCCTGAAGGGAGGCGGATTGTGAGATCCCACGTTGGTTGGGGAGGAGAACGAAGAATTCTTTATAAGGGTATGGAAACCTCTCCCTAGCAAATGCGTTTTAAAAACCTTGAGGGGAAGCCCGAAAGGGAAAACCCAAAGAGGACAATATCTGCTAGCGGTGGGCTTGGACCGTCACAAACTTACTTTGACATGGAACATTGTTAGTGGCTATAGCTGTCTAGCGTACTTTCGGTACGGAGAAGGGCTAACTTTTGGTAAGTGATCATGGGGAGTATGGGGAACTCTCAAATCTTCCCTTGGTTACATATCCCTCTATGCCCGGTTAGAGTAAAGAGGTTCAGTTTATTATTAGAGCTATTTGGGCACGAGGGATGGTTGCAAAAGGAACCAACTTTCGCATGGAACGTCGTGAGTGGCTATGACTATTTAGCACACTTCCTATATGGAGAGAGATGGACTTTTGGTAAGCGATCACGGGGAGTAAGGAGAACTCTCGAATCCCCTAGATATATATCCTTCTATCTCGTATCGTAAAAGTAAGGATGTTCATTTTAGTATCGAGTTATTCGGTCACAAGGGTTGGTTCTGAAGGTAACCGACTTGGCATGAAACGTCGTGAGTGATCCTAAGGAGTAAGGGGAGGTCTCAAATCCTCCCCGTCCTCACCCCACCCCACATGTTCTAACTCAAAGAAAATCAATGAACAAAGAAACAAAGAAACCTTTTGCATGGTATCACAGCATCTAATTCAACACAGTCCTCTTGTCAAACATGAAGCATAGAACATATGTTAGAGAATCAGAATAACTCACCGAGCTGTTGAAACCATTGGAGCAAACAACTAAGGGATGATTGTGATCCTTCACAAATCGAGTAACGACCCATTTTCCAGACTTCTCCATTTTTACCAAAATCGTTGCCTTGCAGCCCTCACGTGCACTAGGCCGTGATTTCTTATCCAATCCATAAATCCCTCTATGATTGGGAGAGAAACCTTGTTTGTTACATCCAAGCCTCCGAGCTAGCGTTCTTCCATCAATTCCAGAACGACGTCGCTGCATGATTCGTACAACAAACCCCATTTGTCTGGCATATTCAGCATAAAATTTTCTGGCAGCATCTTCGGAATCAAACTCCATACCCACATATGGCTCCAAAATCACATTTCCTTCAGCTGCATGTATGTTAACCTCAATAGCGTTGTGCGCTGGCCCTGATCCGTCGTCTAAATTCACTGCAACACGTTCATCAACATTACTAACATTGCAAACGAGTTTAAAGCGTACAGGAAACGATATTATAACCAGTACACTCTCGAATTTCTTTATTAGTTATGATTCTCAATCAATCTAGGCCAATTGCAGTATTTATTATATTGTCCACATTTGAAAGCAAGTGTAACCTCTTCCAGATTGCAAAGTACCCTTTTTCAAATATCAAGTCAAATATGGAAATATAACTTTTGAAAAATAAATAAAAGCATAAAGCAACAATGATTTGAGCACGAGATATTGTAACAACCCAAGCCCACCGCGAGTAGATATTGTCCTCTTTAGGCTTTCCCTTTTGGGCTTCCTTTCAAGGTTGTTAAAATACGTTTGCTAGGGAGAGGTTTCCACACTCTTATAAAGAATGTTTTGTTCCCCTCTCCAACCGATGTGAGATCTCACAATCCACCCCCTTTCAAAGTCCAGCGTCCTCGCTAACATTCATTCCCCTCTCCCATCAACGTGGGATCTCACAATCCACCTCCTTTGGAGCCCAACATTCTCGTTGGCACTTGGTCCTCTCTCCAATCGATGTGGGATCTCACGGGTATCCTCCATTCATTCAAACTAAAAAAAGGAAATAAGAAAGAATCGACTCTTCTATCTTATCCCATGATTGGACTCATCTCAAAGAAGCCATATTGATAAGAAAACTTCCCAACACAAGCTTTTGATCATGTTTGACTCCATCAACTCACGATGTGAAGCACAAAGAAGTTTACACAAACAAGAACAAAAAAAAATCGACACTGCTGTACCTGGATGACAGGTAACTTCATTCCTTCAAACAGCAGGAAAAGAAAAACAATCAGAAAAGCATCAATCAATAGAGAACCTAAGTGAAACATGAACCATTGCCATTCTTTTGAATCAGTATCAAGAACCTAAGTGAAATAATTCAAGTATATAGCAATTCTCCAACTAGATAGTACTACAAACATCAATCAACTATGTAGAACAATGAAAATGCAGCCTAGTTTCAACAATCTGCCCTACTCTTTAATCAACCCCAAGAGTCGACATGTGGGAAAATTCAATTAGCGGCCAGATTAGGGCATGAACTTAGATAGAACAACATCAAAGATTCGGTAAATTAGAAACGTTTCAGGATCCAAGCAGCAAAGTACCATAGAATGAATGACAAAACGAAACCCCAAAAACAGAATTATGATTACTCACTGAATAGAAACACTCCTAATCCGTCGACAGCGCTTTACACACAAATCGAAGATTAAATGAAGAAAACTGATGACGCGCTACTGAACTGAGCAAATACTTGAAGTTTGAAGTGGACTTGGGCTCAAAACGGGAGTCGGATTCTGTGGATTTTCACTGAAATCTCTTCCCCTTCGCTCATTGAAACGATGAAGAGATGCAACGGCGTAGAATCTTGCCGATGAACTGTGAGAACCCTGAATTTTTTGTTTAGATGGTTATGGTATTGGATCGATTGGAGAAGTGGGTTTTTGACGGCGAGAACTAATTTTGAAGTATAAGCAACAGATTTTGTCAAAAGGAACTGTTCTTGAAATTAAAAAAGTTGGTATGATTTTGCTGAAGATCTTGTGGATGGTTCCACTACTGGGATTCAACAATTGGATCGACCACTAGCATATTCCACGAACTTCAAAAGAAAGGAAGGAAGAATGAAAAATACGGAGGTTTATTTGTATTAACGCGGTATCTATGAACAGATATCAATCGAGGTATTTAACTTCAATCGGTAGAGTGCTAGAAAAAGTAACTTATTGTTCTAGTTAGTGAATTTAGTAAGCTCATATGATTCTATTGCACTTAACAACAAGAATTTGATCTAAAGCTTTTAGCCGAAGAACGCTCAAGTCATACAAATTAACTCAAGAATATTGGGTCGTCCTTTTCATCCTATACAGACTATGGTCCTGAGCAATATTTTTGGGAAGTTCGTTCCCACCTCATTCATGGGTCGGCTAGTCCGTTAGCCAGAGTGAGAATCTCTTGTTCTTAGGTCAAAGACTATTGATGCACGTCTAAGATCGAGGAGTTGGCCTAGACCTGTTTTTTATAGTTATTTGGGACCCTGTTCATCTATGTTATTATTATGTATTTTTACTTTTACTATTTACCAACTTGACCATAATTCAGTTGGTTTAAGCATATTTTCTCTAAAAAAAAAAAAAAATCAAGAAGGTCAATTTATTGGACCTGTTCGCCGTTAGCAAACCAAGGAGGTTGGTCAATCAATTTAATGACATATTTGGTCAAAGGTCAGCGACCGTCGATCGACCAGGAGTGGTCTTCCCATGAAACATTATTTGAAAAAGACTATGGTTATTAGTCTCTCGTTTTTGCTCATTTTCTTTTCTTCTTGTTTTCAGTTCTCATTTCCTTCTTCGCTCGTTGGAAATATCAATAAATATGGGTAGAAATTGTCTTAGATACCTCGAGAACAAATCTAATGGAGAACGGGGTTGAGCTTGTAGCTTAAAGGATTAGAACACATAGCGATGAACCCTAGTATCAAGGGGTTCGAATCCCTCCTCGCCCACAACTAGCCATAAGAACTTCATGAAAATGTAGATATCCGAATGATAAATGACATTGACTCGAGCTTGAAATCGACGAGAAATGACCAAGAAAATGGATCCAAGTTTGAAAAGCTTGACAAAGATGCATAAGCACAGGCACAAACCCAAACCAAACGCTATCTCTTTCACTTCCATACACCCTTTCTTTTGCTTCTTCCAAAAACTTCCCCAACTTCAATCCCTCCAAGTAATCCAATCCCCACCCGCCAGCTTCTCTTCCCCTTCTCTCAATACTCAATCCGCCATAGCCAAATTCCGCCTTCAATGGACGAGTAAGCTCAATTTCTCTTCGATTCCCCCTTCTTTTTCTTTTCATTTTCAGCTCATTTTCCTGTTTCTGATCAGATCCGAGACGTACCCTAAGGAGTACTACAATGATCGGAGCAGAGCAGATGGAATCCGTACTTCATCGGCGTTGTCTTCTTCGTCGACCACCAGTGTCCACGTTACGGCACTGGACGGTCTCGTCAACGTCAATTCACTTTTCACCATCGCTGTATTTGTAGGGCTTTCGTTGACCACGCCTGGGCAGCATAGTCTCCAGAATTCCTCGGTCTGCGATGCTGGCATTGACGTCGCTCGGAAGCTTCTGGTTTTCGAGGTCGTGTCGTTTAGCTTTTTTCTGTTCTCGTCTCTTGTGGCGCAGGGTTTGAAGCTTGCCATTAATCTTTTGAATAGTAAGGATGTGGATGAGGCGTTTAGGGCACACATCAATCTGAAGGTGCTGAGATTAGGGATGTTGGCTTCCGCCGTTGGATCGGTCATGGGTTGCTTGTTTCTGATGCTGTCCATGGTGAATGTCATCCAAATTCGCCTTGGAATGCTGTCCTGTGGAAGCAAGTCCGCGGTTCATGCTGTGACTGCGCTTCTTGTTCTGGTTACCTCTGCTCTTTTGGTCTATATTTCCACTGCTATCTATGCTTTTCTGCATTGATTGAATGCTTAATCCACGATGATTTATATATATATATATATATGCTTCTCTTTTGCTTATTGTTCGTTACACGTATTCTTGAGCTGCCCTCTGTTGGTTTCCCTTGACCTCCATTGCACTCTATTTGAGCTTATTTCAGCTGCGCAATGTTAAAGAATATGAATATACCCTCACCTATCAGCTTAAAGTGTTTTAGAGTTTAGTGATCACTACTATGGTTTGAACTCTTAATTTAAGCTTTTGGGTTTAATGGTAGTTTAATATGTATTAGCACATTAGCTTTTGAGTTTAGGGTAGTTTAATATGTATTAGCACAGGAGGCTGTGTTCAAGGCCTTAAACTGTGAAGTTGAGATTTTAAGGTTAGTGTCATTGTAACATTTACCTTGAATGGCTTTTTGTGTATATTGTTATGAGAAATGGGAATGACCCTCTTCGTATATTGTCTACTTTTGAGCTAGACCATATGTGACTTTACTTTGGAATTCTATTTTAGAGGTTGATATGCCAATAAAGTTGTTCTTATTTCTGTATATATGATCTTATTCATTTGTAAGTAATGTGAGGCTAGATTTATATCTTCTGCATGTTTGATATAAATGCTGTTATGGATAGATTAGAAATTGGTTAGGAACTTTGTTGTGGTATTTGGTTACTGATGATGGAGGGAGTGGGTACGGAGGAAGTTAGGCATTTGGTGAGTGAATGAGGACTCGAGATATCAATACATTTGGGTTCTATCAGTATTCAATACATTTGGACTTGAGAGGAAGTTAGGCTGTAACAGTCTAAGTTTAATTGTCCGCTTTGGCTCGTTATGTATTGCTGTTAGCCTTATAATTTTAAAATACATCTAATAGGGAGAGGTTTTCACACCTCTATAAAGAATGCTTTGTTCTCCTCTCCAACAGGATATCATAATCCATAATCCACCCCCTTGGGTGCCAGTGTCCTCGCTGGCACCACCTAGCTTTGATATCATTTGTAACTGCTCAAGCCTACCGCAACAAATATTGTCCACTTTGGCTCGTTATGTAATCTCACAGTTTTAAAACGTGTCTGATAGGGAGAGGTTTTCACACCCCTATAAAGAATGCTTCGTAGGCATTTGGGGAGTGGGTAAGGAGGAAATTTGGAGGAATAAGGACTCAAGAAGGGAAGGTTCAAGTACTTTGTACACTTGGGGAGTTGTGTTGTAACTTCATTATCTTTTAGATTTCTATACATTTGGGTTCTATCCGTATTCAAAGTCATGTGATTGAAGGTATGATTATGAATGGTAGCATCCATGTATACGTGAATGATGGAGCAAAGAAGAGTAGGAAACCTTTGGATTAGGAAGTGTTTTATACGATCAACCGACACGATTAACCTTAATGTTCGAGGGAGATAATGTTGCGAGAAGTAGAAAGGAACAATGCATTAGTTGGTAGGTGTAGAGTGTATGGTAACTAAGGGCCAAAGAACAACCTAGGAACTTCACCAACAAAACAAGAAAGCTATCCATTAATTTCAGCTCATCCTTATATTTTCCACTTCCCTTTGCTTAAGCAATCATCTCCCAACCCTCCTTTCAACATCAACAATGCGCATTAGGCAAGGTGAATGATCCGATTATCCTCTAATCTTACTACAATGTTTGATGATGAGGTCTACGAGCAGTGGCATACATAAATCAATCAGACATCAAGGATAATTGAGCCTGTAAAAAGTGCGAACCTATCATCGAACAATCAATGTGATGAAGTTCTTTTTTTTGGAGTCAGACGCATGAACTATAGTTGGAACTCGATTTGGACGCCAACCCGAAGTATGAATCAAAAATAGGGTTAGGGTTGGAGTTTGAAAAATGTTAGCTGTAAAAAGAAAAGCAATAAATGAAAGAGAAAAAGCTCACACAGCTCATCAGCCATGGCGGACCAGGCCTTATCTCCCATCCTTCTCTCATTGATTTCCCCTGCTAATTCAGTCAACCCCCCCATGGCTATCCCCTCCCGAAATCGTCCTCCACCGCCTCCTCCGCCCTCCACGGCCGCCATTGCCAAATCCCCCTCTCTCCGATTGAAAACCCGCCTCCTTGCTTCCTTCTCCTCCGTCTGCTTCGACCTCGCCGCTCGCCCCAATGGCACCGTCAACCGTTGCCTCCTATGCCTCTTCGATATCAAATCCGCCGCCAATCCCGTCAAGCCTATCCACGGCGTCGTCTCCTTCGACGTCATTGTCGATTCCTCACGCAACCTCTCCATCCGCGTCTTTACCCCTTCCTCCAACGCTATCTCTCTTCCCATCCTCATCTTCTTTCATGGCGGCGGCTTCTCCTTTCTCAGCAACGCCTCTTTCTCCTACGTCACCCTCTGCCGCCGCTTCGCCCGCTGCATACCCGCAGTCGTCCTCTCCGTCAACTACCGCCTCTCTCCCGAACACCGCTTCCCTTCCCAATACGACGACGGCTTCGACGTCCTCCAATTCCTCGACCACGAAAACAACACCATCGGCCTCCTCCCTCCAACCGCCGATCTCTCCAAATGTTTCCTCGCCGGCGCCAATCTCGCTCACCACGTAGCCGTCCGATTCTCCCACCAAAAATCACAATTCCAAAGAGCCAACATCATCGGATTAGTATCGATTCAACCGTTGTTCGGCGGACAGGAACGGACGCAATCCGAGATCCAATTAAACCCAGAATACACCATTTCGGTGGCGAGGACGGATTGTCTATGGAGGGCATTTCTGCCGGAAGGATCGGATCGAGACCACTCTGCTTCGAACGTGGGCGGGGCGAAGGCAGAGGAGATTTCGGAATTGGGGGATTTTCCGGCGACGGTTGTGTTTGTGGGGGGATTCGATCCATTGAAGGATTGGCAGAGGAAATATTATGAATGGCTGAAGAAAAGTGGAAAGAAAGTGGATTTGATCGAATATCCGAAGATGATTCATGCATTTTATTTGTTTCCAGAATTGCCTCACAGTGCTCTGCTCATTAATCAGTCAGCTCACAGACTTCGTTTCCAAATGTACGCTCAAATGATTTGGAAACGAATCATTATCATTTCTCCATTCAAATTTTGTTGTAGCTACATTTTCATTTTCTTTCAATAATAATAAAATATTTATTTTCTTCCAAAAATTACATTCGACTATTTAATATTTTAAACTTTTATTATAATTGGATCGTCCCCAACACCGTAGAGATAATCCAACAATATTATATTCCAATGTAATCCTTAATTGTTGTTCCAATTTTCTCGTAATTTTTTTCCTTAAAAAGCCGATATTGTCGGGTTGAAAACAGGTGATAAAGCCTTGATTTCCCTTCTCCAACAATCTCACTTCGCTTATATATTTCTTCGTCATCATCTTCCGGTGTCAAAAAGAAAGTCATAGAGTACCGCTTCTCATTATTTTTCTTCAAAACAACTCTATGTACGGCCAATCTTAGTCTTCCATTACTCCAAGCCTCCATAAAATCTCCAACGTTCACCACAAGATCACCGTCCTTGCTCGGCATTACGTCGATCCAGTTGCCTCCTTTCGATCTCATTTGTAGACCCCCGACGCTGTTTTGGAATAGGATCGTCATGTAGCTGGTGTTGCTGTGCTTCTTGAACACTTCGACTTCTTCTTCATCGTTCATGTCTAGAGGAGAGTAGCCGTTTATCCTTATGTAGCCATTGCATTTACTGAACTCGGGTTCATAAAATTTGTTTTCAATGTTATCTCCGAGAAGGTTTAGTAGTATCTTCACTACTCTTTTTGATACCTCTTTCATTTTGCTTGCATATTCGTCTAGAAGATTGCTGCAAATAAACTCCAACATACAAACTCCAAATAAAGAAGATGAGGATCAAAAAGGTTGATTATAAGACACAAAATTGAAAAATATATTTTCAAATTTATAATCGACATGATCTTCATCCTCTAAACAGTACGATGTGGGGTGAAACCATGATTTTTAGCTTCTCAATCATAGATCCGACCGTATAACACCCGTAATGTATACTTTTTCGAATAATTTTGGCTATAAACGAGATGACATGCAAATTAGGAGAAGGTATACGTATCGTCAAATATGTGATAAAAATAGATAAATACTTTGAATTTGTATTCGGTGGTTATTAGACAACTTGAAAGAAGGAGGAAGAAAGATGACTTAAATTCAGTAGCTTAGTGGCCGAACACGGATTGAGTGAAACCCTACGCAGCAGCAGAGGTTGAGAAGTTGGGTCCCGAAACCTTGAAGCTCTCCGTGAAAGGTGACAACACAAATTTCGGGGTGTACGAGGAAATTTCCAATTTCAGTTTCTGCTTGGTCTCCTCCAGAGAAGAAAAAAGTTGGTCGGCACCAGAAATGAGTTTCTGGTAAAACTCCATCGAAACACCATGGTTTCTGATGAAGAAGAATCCCAATTCATTGCACGCTCTACGTAAAGAATCTGCATTAGATTCGCTCAAGCTCTGAGAGCTAATGTCTATCACCGGAACTTCCTCTATCGACATATTAGCTTGGCGTCTATTCCGGTTCTAAGTTCTTTTGGTATTAGCTAGAGCAAGCATCAAACTCAAAACTCAAACTCATTGCCTATGCTTTCACAAACTTTTTATATATAATTTTAGAAATCAATTAAAATATTTAAAATAAAATGAGGTTAGGGAACTATTAATACTTTATTTAAAAAATATCATTAAAATTTGAAAAGTTTCATTAATATTTTTAAGTAGATAAAATAAAATAATTTTTATAATTAATACAAACTATTATATTTATCTATTATTAAATAATTAATAATTTTAATAACCACTTAATTACATTATTTAATATATTTTATTATTGAAAATGAATTAGGTATATATTTTAATTAATTTATTAATTTGAATAAATCTCTAAAATTTAAATTTTTCTATCATTTTTAACTATAAAATTTAATTTTATATTAAAAATTGAATTGTGTCATGGACTTATTAAATACAAATTAAAAAATTAAAAAAATTATTAAACATTTTAAAAATTAATAAATTAAGTTAAAAAATCTATTAAATTATTTTTAAATTTAGTGACGAACTAATTAAATATACCATTTTCAACTCATTTAATTCAAATAATTACACATTCCAATTAATTGGTATTTATGATAAATAATTTAGCCGTAATTAATTGATAATTAAAATATATACCTATTTTCGATTATAAAATATATTAATCGTGCAAACACTTATTTATTGAAATTATTAAATATTTAATAAGAAATAAATAAATTTAATTGATTGATTTTAATTTTCTAAAATAATTTGAATGAATTATTATAAATTATTTCATATATTGAATAGATTTAATTAACTTATATTAATAACTGGAAATTAATTTTAAATTATTCCTTAGCTTATTTTTTAATTAATACTCTTTTTGTTCTTGGAGTTATTCCTAATAATTTTTAATACGCTCAAATTAAAGTAGGAATAAAAGAGTAGAATATTTTGCTATACAAAAGTACGCAACCATTGAAAAGAACCTTATTTAAGGAACAACACTCCAACAAAATTGGAAAAAGATTACATTCGTGTTTGGTTTCAAAATTGTAGAGTTTGTTCAAATTACAGAATATGTCGATAAAAGAAGTTCCAGTGATAGACCTTAGTTGTCAGAGCTTAACTGAATCGACTGCATCTTCTCTACTTAGAACGTGCAACGAATTGGGATTCTTCTTCATCAGAAACCATGGCGTTTCAAAGGAGTTTTACGAGAAACTCATATCTGGCGCCGATGAGCTTTTTTCTTCCCCCGAGGAGACCAAGCAACAACTGAAAATGGGAGTTTCCTCGTACACCCCGAGATTTGTGGTGTCGCCTTTCTTTGAGAGCTTCAGGGTTTCGGGACCTAACTTCTCAGCCTCTACTGCTGCGCAGGGTTTCACTCAATCACTCTTCGGTCACCATGCTACTGAATTCAGGTTGTCTTCTCCTTAAAAATGTTCGCTTTCATCGCTATTAAAATCTGCGCGACGGGCTTTATTTTATACGATTGTTCTATCATTATCTTCTTTATTTAGACACTAATTTGTGTTTGTATGTTCGAGATTATTTGCAGCAATCTTCTAGACGAATATGGAAGCAAAATGAAAGAAGTATCGAAAAGAGTAGTGAAGCTATTACTAAACATCTTGGGAGATAATTTTGGAAACAAATTCTATGATCCCGAGTTTAGCAACTGCAATGGCTACCTAAGAATAAACGGCTTCACTCCTCTAGACATGAATGCCGAAGAAGAAGTTGAAGTGTTCAAGAAGCACACCGACCTCAGCTACGTGACGATAGTGTTCCCAAATGACATGAGGGGGCTACAAATGAGATCGAAAGGAGGCGACTGGATCGACGTAAGGTCGAGCGAGGACGATATTCTTGTAGTGAACATTGGAGATTATATGGAGGCTTGGAGCAACGGGAGGCTGAGAT
The DNA here is from genome assembly GCF_002738365.1 of Cucurbita moschata. Classification (NCBI taxonomy): domain Eukaryota; kingdom Viridiplantae; phylum Streptophyta; class Magnoliopsida; order Cucurbitales; family Cucurbitaceae; genus Cucurbita; species Cucurbita moschata. The sequence goes on from NW_019268534.1 coordinate 528,580, forward strand.
CCGCCGTACATAGAGTTGTTTTAAGGAAAAATATTACGAAGAGATTCTCTATCGCTTTCTTATCGACACCGGAAGATGAATCTAGAGAAATATATGCACCGAATGAGGTCGTTGGAGAAGGGAAATCAAGACTTTACCGCTCGTTTTCAATCCAACAATATAAACATTTTAGGGAAAACAATTACGAGAAAGTTGGAGCCACGATTAAGGATTTTGTTGGAATATGATGTCATTGGATTATCTCTTCCGACTCGACTACAACAAATAAACATTAAAAATATTAAATTATCGATATTTGGGTAGTAAATAACTATCTTATGAAATACTGGAATATACACTGGAATTGGCATCAGTATAAAATTAATATTTTTGATTAATTAGTTTTTTATTTTTTATTTTTTTTATTATTAATTATAGAGACTAATGTGCAATTTTATCTCATATTTAATTTAAATAAGTCCACATTCTAATTAATCGGTAATTATATTAAATAAATTTGTACTAACTAATTGAAAGATTGAAATGTATGTAATTCTTTTTCAATAATAAAAAATATTAAATAATGCAATAAGTGTTTATTAAAGTTATCAAATAAAAGATAAATATAATTGATTTTGTATTAATTATAATAAATTGTTTCATTTATTACTAAGAATTGGCACGTTTCTATAAATTACTTGGAAACGATCATATTCTTGATTGGTTCATACAGTTTGTAAGTATAGCACAATATGTCGATAGAGGAAGTTCCCGTGATAGACATTAGCTCTCAGAGCTTGACTGAATCGACTGCATCTTCTCTATTTAGAGCGTGCACTGAATTGGGGTTTTTCTTCATAAAAAATCATGGCATTTCAAAGGAGTTTTACCAGAAATTCATCTCTGGCATCGACCTGCTTTTTTCTTCTCCCGAGGAGACCAAGCAAAGGCTGAAACACGGAGTTTCCTCGTACACCCCAAGATTTGTGATTTCGCCTTTCTTGGAGACCTTCAAGTTTTCAGGACCCAACTTCTCGGCCTCTTCTACTGCACAGGGTGTCACTCAATCCCAATTCGGCCACCAAGCTACTGAATTCAGGTCATCTTTCTTAAATTTATCTCCAGTAGAGCTACCGCTTTTGAATGTTGTGTTCTGATATATTCATGAAAGAATATAACAATCAACCATATTCATCATCATCTTCTTGATTTGGAGTTTGTATGTTCGAATTTATTTGCAGCAATCTTCTAGATGAATATGGAAGCAAAATGGCAGAAGTATCGAAAAGAATACTGAAGCTATTACTAAACATCTTGGGGGATAATATAGAAAACAAATTCTATGATCCCGAGTTCAGCAACTGTAATGGCTACCTAAGAATAAACGGCTACACTCCTCTTGGCATGAATGACGACGAAGAAGTTGAAGTATTCAAGAAGCACACCGACGTCAGCTATGTGACGATAGTGTTCCCAAATGACATCAGGGGGCTACAAATGAGATCGAAAGGAGGCGACTGGATCGACGCAATGCCAAGCGAGGACGATACTCTTGTGGTGAATATTGGAGATTTATTGGAGGCTTGGAGCAATGGGAGGCTGAGATCTGCCATACATAGAGTCGTTTTGAGGAAAAATAATATGAAAAGATTCTCTATCGTTTACACATCGACACCTGAAGATGAATCTAGAGAAATACACGCCCCGAGTGAGGTTGTTGGAGAAGGGAAATCAAGGCTTTATCGCCCGTTTTCAACCCAACAATATAAGGATTTTAGGAATAAGAATTATGAGAAAATTGGAGAAACAATTAAAGATTTTGTTGGAATATAATATTGTTCGATTATCTCTTTCGATCCGACATAAATAAATAAAGATTAAAAATATTAAATTATCGTTATTTGAGTCACAAATAACTATCTTATGATGTACCGAATATACACGGTAATTAACTTGTGATGGCATAAGTATAAAGTTAATATCTTCGATTAATTAGTTTTCTTTACTTTTTCTAAATCGTAATGACCCGCTTTTTGAAAGATTCAATCCACCGGTCACTATGAACTAGTATTAACATTTTGGCTTCTGTCCATCTAGGTTTCTTCACTAAAGGTGGAGCTTGATGCCCTATAAACACGAGTGAAAAATCCGGCCTTATTATTTAGAAACGACATAGAATTTTGGAGACTAAATCATCGATTTTTTGGTTCAAAACAGCTCCTTGCAATTCAAATTCAATCTCCTCGACCTCTAGCTTTCGGCCGTTGATCCCTATTTTTAGAAATTGTCTAATTGGTCTTTATCCTTCAATTTTGTATCGGACCTGACATAAATAATTTTGTGTCTGATAAGTCTCTAATCTAAATAAATGGTTTAATCCATCTTTATTATTTCATTTTTATATTTAATAAGTCTATAAAATTTTAATTAGTCACGGACAAATTCAGTATTTTTTTTAAAAAAAATTACATAAAATTGAAAGTTTCATAATTTAATTTATTAAACATTTTTTATGTTAAATTTTTTATTAGATAAAAACGAATAATTTAGAGACTAATTTTATCTAATATTTAATTTAAATAAGTTCATATTCTAATTAATTGGTAATTATGTTAAATAAATTTGCACTAATTAATTGATAGATTGAAATGTATACGTAATTCATTTTCAATAATAAAATATATTAAATAATGCAATAAAGTGTTTATTAAAGTTATTAAATAATAGATAAATATAATAGTTTTTGTATAAATTATAATAAATTTTTTCATTTATTACTCTGAATTAATTTGAAATTAATTTTGCGTTAACCAATTTTGAAATTTTTTTTATAATGGGTGTAGGAAAAAGGTACGTAATGTGACACGGGAGTAAAAGAGAGGTACATAAATGGTCCGAGACTATATCTGAATGAGAGCGATCCTAAGGTTAAAATGACTAAGAAATGCTTAAAAAAAATTGAAAGTCAGTGCCTATATCAACAATGTGCAACTTCTTTTTCGATGGGTCAATTATAAGATCTCCATTCGAGCTTTATTAGCCCAAGAAAGTAGAATAAATTGAAATCAAATGATGACCCATTCGAACTCGTATGAAGTTATGTAAATGTAATGGTAAAATTAGGTGGGGACGGAGACGGAGAATTAGGTGGAGAGGGGAAGAGGACGAGGAATACAATTCCTGTTTCAGGCCCCCTTTATTTAACGAGAAGAAATCTCTTCACACTCACTTTTTCATTCCCGTTTAAATGGAGATTCTTAGCCTGATTTGAAACGGTCCCTCAAAATAAATTGACATCTATAAAAGAAAACATAAATGTCCCATCAAAGAGGTAAGACAAGAAAGTAGAATTAAGACACAATGGTGTATGTAACCATGGAAAAGAACATTATTTAAGGAACAACAACCCAACCAAATTGAAAAATATCATATTCTTGTTTGGTTCCAAAATCATAGGGTTTGTAAGTATAGCACAATATGTCGATAGAGGAAGTTCCCGTGATAGACATTAGCTCCCAAACCTTGACCGAATCGACTGCATCTTCTCTATCCAGAGCGTGCACTGAATTGGGATTTTTCTTCATAAAAAATCATGGCATTTCGAAGGAGTTTTACCAGAAACTCATTTCCGGCATCGACCAGCTTTTTTCTTCTCCCGAGGAGACCAAGCAAAAGCTGAAACAAGGAGTTTCCTCATACACCCCGAGATTTGTGGTGTCGCCTTTTTTGGAGAGCTTCAAGCTTTCAGGACCCAAGTTTTCAGCCTCTGCTGTTGCGCACGGTTTCACTCAATCCCAATTCGGCCACCAAGCTACTGAATTTAGGTCATCTTTCTTAAATTTATCTCCAATAGAGCTACAACTTTTGAATGTTGTGTTTCGATATATCCAAGAAAGAATATAACAATCAACCATTTTCATCATCTTCTTCTTTATTTTGAGTTTGTATGTTCGAGTTTATTTGCAGCAATCTTCTAGACGAATATGGAAGCAAAATGACAGAAGTATCGAAAAAAGTAGTGAAGCTGTTACTGAAGATCTTGGGGGATAATATTGAAAATAAATTCTATGATCCCGAATTCAGCAACTGCACTAGCTACCTAAGAATAAACAGCTACACTCCTCTAGGCATGAATGACGAAGAAGAAGTCGAAGTGTTCAAGAAGCACACCGACCTCAGCTACGCGACGATAGTGTTCCCAAATGACATGAGGGGGCTACAAATGAGATCGAAAGGAGGCGACTGGATTAATGTAAGGCCGAGCGAGGACGGTAATCTTGTGGTGAACATTGGAGATTATATGGAGGCTTGGAGTAATGGAAGGCTGAGATCTGCCTTACATAGAGTTGTTTTAAGGAAAAATATTACGAAGAGATTCTCTATCGCTTTCTTATCGACACCGGAAGATGAATCTAGAGAAATATATGCACCGAGTGAGGTCGTTGGAGAAGGGAAATCCAGACTTTACCGCTCGTTTTCAATCCAACAATATAAGCATTTTAGGGAAAACAATTACAAGAAAGTTGGAGCCACCATTAAGGATTTTGTTGGAATATGATGTCGTTGGATTATCTCTGTCCGATTCGACTCCAACAAATAAACATTAAAAATATTAAATTATCGATATTTGGGTCGTAAATAACTATCTTATGATGTACTGGAATATATACTGAAATTGATTTGTGATGCGTCAGTATAAAATTAATATTTTTTATTAATTAGTTTTTTTTATTATTAATTATAGACTAATGTGCAATTTTATCCCATATTTAATTTAAATAAGTTCACATTCTAATTAATCGGAAATTAGGTTAAATAAATTTGCTGATACCCAATTCTTTTTTAATTGATTTATTTTAATATTCAAATGAATTATTAAATATTTAATAAGAAATAAATAAATTTAATTGATTGATTTTAATTTTCTAAAATAATTTGAATGAATTATTATAAATTATTTCATATATTGCATAGATTTAATTAACTTACATTAATGGCTGGACATTAATTTTGAATTATTCATTAGCTTATTTTTTAATTAATACTTGGTATTTTTATTTTTTATTTTTATTATTATTATTATTATTTTTTTTTTTTTTTTGGGAATATAATACATTTTAAGTTTTATCCCCACCTAACATGGGACTATTCCTTTAATATGTTCAAATTAAGGTATGAATAAAAAAGTAGAATATTTTTACTACACCATAGTCCGCAACCATTGAAAAGAACATTATTTAAGGAACAACACTCCAACAAAATTGGAAAAAGGTCATATTCGTGTTTGTTTCCAAAATTGTAGAGTTTATTCATATTGCAGAATATGTCGATAGAAGAAGTTCCAGTGATAGACCTTGGTAGTAAGAGCTTGACCGAATCGACTGCATCTTCTCTACTTAGAGCGTGCAACGAATTGGGATTCTTCTTCATCAGAAACCATGGCGTTTCAAAGGAGTTTTACGAGAAACTCATCTCCGGCGCTGATGAGCTTTTTTCTTCTCCCGAGGAGACCAAGCAAAAACTGATAATGGGAGTTTCCTCGTATACCCCGAGATTTGTGGTGTCGCCTTTCTTTGAGAGCTTCAGGGTTTCAGGACCCAACTTCCCGGCCTCTATTGCTGCGCTGGGTTTCACTCAATCCCTATTTGGCCACCAAGCTACTGAATTCGGGTTGTCATCTCCTTAAAAATGTTTGCTTTAATCGCTATTAAAATCTGCGCAATTCTTAACTATAGGCTTTATTTTATACGATTGTTCTATCATTATCTTCTTTATTTAGACATTAATTTGTGTTTGGATGTTTGAGTTTATTTGCAGCAATCTTCTAGACGAATATGGAAGCAAAATGACAGATATATCGAAAAGAGTACTGAAGCTATTACTAAATATCTTGGGAGATAATATTGAAAACAAATTCTATGATCCCGAGTTCAGCAACTGTAATGGCTACCTAAGAATAAACAGCTACACTCCTCTTGGCGTGAATGACGACGAAGAAGTTCAAGTGTTCAAGAAGCACACCGACATCAGCTATGTGACGATAGTGTTCCCAAATCGACGTAAAGCCAAGCGAGGACGGTATTCTTGTGGTGAACATTGGAGATTTATTGGAGGCTTGGAGCAATGGGAGGCTGAGATCTGCCATACATTGAGTCGTTTTGAGGAAAAATAATATGAAAAGATTCTCTATCGTTTACACATCGACACCTAAAGATGAATCTAGAGAAATACACGCCCCGAGTGAGGTTGTTGGAGAAGGGAAATCAAGACTTTACCGCTCGTTTTCAACCCAACAATATAAGCATTTTAGGGAAAACAATTACGAGAAAGTTGGAGCCACGATTAAGGATTTTGTTGGAATATGATGTCATTGGATTATCTCTTTCGATTCGACTACAACAAATAAACATTAAAATATTAAATTATCGGTATTTGGGTCGTAAATAACTATCTTATGATGTACTGAAATATACACTAGATAATCGACTTGTGATGGCATCAGTATAAAATTAATATTTTTTATTAATTAGCTTTTTTACTTTGTATAAAGTGTAACGCCTCGCTTTTTGAAAGGCTCAATCCACCGATCGCTATAGACTAATATGAACATTTTGGCTTCTGCCCATCTAGGTTTCTTCACTAAAGGTGAAGCTCAATGTCCTACGAACACAGTGAAAAATCCTACTTTATTATCTAGAAACAACATAGAATTTTGGAGATTAAATTCTTGATTTTTTTTTTTTTCAAAACAGCTCCTTGCAACTCAAATTCAATCTCCTCTACCTCTAACTTTTAGCCGGTGATCCCTATTTTTAGAAATTATCTAATAGGTCTTTATCTTTCAATTTTGTATCTAATAGGTCCCTGACATAAATAATTTTGTGTCTGATAGATCCTTCTCCAAATAAATTGTTTAATTGGTCTCTATTATTTCAATTTTATATTTAATACATTTATAAAATTTTAATTAGTCCTGACAAATTTACATATATGAATTAGTTAATTTTCGTTAATATAAATTTAAAAGTTTAGAGATTTATTAAATATTTTTTATGTTAAAATTTTTATCAGATAAAAACGAATAATTTAGAGACGAGTTGTGCAATTTTATCCCAAATTTAATTTAAATAAGTCCACATTCTAATTAATTGGAAATTATGTTATATAAATTTGCACTTAATAGATTGAAATGTATAGGTAATTCTTTTTCAATAATAAAATATATTAAATAATGCAATTAAGTGTTTATTAAAGTAATTAAATAAGAGATAAATATAATAGTTTTTGTATTAATTATAATAAATTGTTTCATTTATTACTAAGAATTATTCAACTTATATTTATGGCTTGAAATTAATTTGGAACTATTCATTGACCTAATTTTTTTTTATATAAATTACTTGGAATTGTTTTTCTTTCTTTCTTTCTTTCTTTTTTTTTTTCTTTTATAATTTATTTTATTTCTTATACTTGCGTGTAAGAAAAAGATACCTAGCGTGATACCCGAACAAAAAAGAGGTACATGAATAATTCGAGACCGTATGTAAATGAGAACGATCCTAAAGATAGGATGACTAAGAAAGATTTAAAAGAATTGAAAGTTACTGGCTATACTAAGAAAGTGCAATTTTCTTTTTCATGACTCAATTACGGGAACTCTAAGGTCATAAAATCTAATGACTCGAAAATCTGATTAATTCAACCCCGTGAAATTATACTTATATTTTATAATAAAAAAAAATTGAGATGTCTACAGGACGGGGACGAGGACGAGGAATACAATCCCTATCCCCGGCCTCATTTATTTAACGAGAAGAAATCTTTTCCTGCTCACTTCTTCATTCCCTGTTTAAATGGATATTTTTTCGAGAGGGTCACCCGAAACAAATTGATGTCTACATTGTTGGATGATGGAAGTCCCACATCGACTAATTTAGGGTGTGATCATGGGTTTATAAGTGAGGAATACTAACTCCATTGGTATGAGGCCTTTTGGGGAAGCCCAAAGCAAAGCCATGAGAGCTTATGCTCAAAGTAGACAATATCATACCATTGTGGAGAGTCGTGTTCGTTTAACATATATAATAAAACATAAATGTCATATTTTAAGAAGACGTATTGCACAATATGTCGATAGAGGAAATTCCAGTGATAGACATTAGCTGTCAGAGCTTGACCGAATCCGCTGCATCTTCTCTACTTAGAGCGTGCAACGAATTCGGATTCTTCTTCATTAGAAACCATGGTCTTTCAAAGGAGCTCTACCAGAAACTCATATCCGGCGCCGACCAACTTTTTTCTTCACCAGAGGAAACCAAGCAAAAGTTGACAATGGGAGCTTCCTCGTACACCCCGAGATTTGTGGTGTCGCCTTTCTTTGAAAGCTTCAAGGTTTCGGGACCCAACTTCTCAGCCTCTGCTGCTGCGCAGGGTTTCACTCAATCCCTATTCGGGCACCAAGCCACTGAATTCAGGTCATCTTTCTTTCTTCCTTTCTTCTTCTAAGAATGTTAGCTATTGAAATCTTAATGTCTTCTAATAACCACCGAATACAAATTTAAAGTATTTATTTATTTTTCTCACATATTTAACGATTTTAAGAGAAATTATTCGAAGAAGTTTATACATTATGAGTGCTATACCGTTGGATCTATGACTTAATTTAAATTTGTGAGGTTTTAGATAAACTATTAAATTTTTGTACTTTTTGTACTTTTAAGGAGTTTTTCATAGAGATTAATTCCTAAAACACTACCCGATATGCTTAATTTTGAATAATTTAAAGATAGATTAAGATATAAGATAACTTCTTGAAATTTTTAGATTTGAGTACTAGAGTTAAGTTCCTAAAGATTCGAAGTGTTCACTAAAATTCTAAATTTTTAATTTTGTGTTCAATATATTAATGAGTGAAAGAATATAATAATCAATCATTTTTCGTCTTCTTCTTTATTTGGAGTTTGTATGTTCGAGTTTATTTGCAGCAATCTTCTAGACGAATATGGAAGCAAAATGAAAGAAGTATCGAAAAGAGTAGTGAAGTTATTACTAAACATCTTGGGGGATAATATTGAAGACAAATTCTATGATTCCGAGTTCAGCAACTGCAATGCCTACCTAAGAATAAACGGCTTCACTCCTCGAAGCATGAATGAAGAAGAAGAAGAAGAAGAAGAACTCGAAGTGTTCAAGAAGCACACTGACCTAAGCTATGTGACGATAGTGTTCCAAAATGACATTAGAGGGCTACAAATGAGATTGAAAGGAGGAGACTGGATGGACGTAAGGCCAAGGCCAAGCGAGGACGATAATCTCATGGTGAACATTGGTGATTTTATGGAGGCTTGGAGCAATGGGAGGCTAAGATCTGCCGTACATAGAGTTGTGTTAAGGAAAAATAATATGAAGCGATTCTCTATGGCTTTCTTTTTGACAACCGAAGATGATGATAAAGAAATATATGCACCGAGTGAGATTGTTGGAGAAGGGAAATCAAGACTTTATCGCCCATTTTCAACCCAACAATATAGGCTTTTTAAGGAAAAGAGTGGTGTGAATGCTAGATACGCACTAAAGGATATTATTGGAACATAATATCATTGGATAACTACAACAAATAAACATTAAAATATTAAATCATCGACGTTTAAGATGGTAATACCTATTTGATGATCAATCATTTGGCTCGTAATGCCATCTATATGATAAATTACTTCGTACTCTAAAGTTTATATTACCACATCAGTTTATTTGCATCAACATTGATGAAGTCATAAGCAAATCAGCTATTATATTTTCAATAGATTAGAGAAGTAGACTCAACTAGTGCAATCGCCATAATGAATCATAATAGAATACAATCCCAGGATTCCAGAGTTCTTCTAACCTCTTCTTCCTAGGTGCTATCTTTTCCAGGAAAGACAACAAAATAACAATGCAGTAATGTGGTTAACAATCAATCCTACAGAGCTCCTTCTAAATAACATTTTCAGTCATTTTACACGTTTCACTTAACCTCCAACGACTCTAATCTACGTTCGGACTGAATAACTTCGAAGCTATTACTAATAAGAGGTACTCATTTACCTACGAAACTTTGGGCGAACGCTGATCGTCCCAGGCCTCAACTGTTCAAAACGGTACCTGCAAATTATCAAGTGGTTGAAGTAGAATGAATCTATAAACATTTTTACCCTTCTTTTTGGTTAAAGTCAAAATGGAAAGAAAAGTAGACTCACCCATTTTCACTAAGAAAACTTGTCACGGCCTTTGGTAGCGCAGCTTCCCCCCTGCTATGTTTGCCTACTCCTTTGGGAATGAACAAAACATCATAAGTACAATCGTCAATGTTTCAATCAGTAGTGCACACGAGAATTCGTTATTTTACGAAAAAAATATGCTAGCGTCACCGACATTTAAATCCTTCCCTTCAGTCAAATCAACCTATGATGAAACTCATTGTTATATCTAATATATATATAGCCTCCCGGCCTTAGCTAAACAGATTTCTATTTTGTCCTTCATTACAAAAAGGGACCCACAGTCACGAAACGTGTATCCACCCATCCATCCCCAGCTAACTAATTGCCATTACTTCCCCCAAGCACCTTCCTCCAGGTACATGCATGGGTAAGATGCACTAGGAGTTATGAAACTCTTGAGATTTGATCTAACGACCTTGCTGAAGAACAAGATCTTTAGATCTAAATTATCTAAAAACTCCAAAAATGATAAAGAATCAACCTAGGGGAAAGTTTTAGAATGACTTACCTTGATGATCAAGATCAAGAGTAAAGAAAACTCGTTTCTGAACTCGTGATTCGAATCACTTTACAAGATACTTTGATTAAGGCTACTTGAATGACTCTCGCATGCAATAAATGCAAAGAAACAAGCTCATAGTCCTCTTTGTACTTCCCCTTTTGAGATTCCCCTCAAGGTTTTAAGGAGAGGTTTCCACACCCTTACGAGGAATGCTTTGTTCTCCTCTCCAACCGATGTGGGACCTCACAATCCACCCCCCTTGGGAGTCCAACATCCTCGCTGGCATACCGTCTGATGTCGGGCTCTGATACCATTTGTGACAGCCCAAGCCCACCCGCTAGTAGATATTGTCCTCTTTAGGCTTTCCCTTCAAGGTTTTAAAACGTGTCCACTAGGGAGAGGTTTTACACCCTTATAAGGAATGCTTCATTCCCCTCTCTCGAAAATTTCTGGACTCCTAAACTTTTCCTCACAATTCATACAGCCTATCAATAGTGAAGTATCAATCCAAGAACAAATCTTGATGAACTGAATAATGTAGAAAATACCAATCTCTCTCTGGAATTGATAAAGGCTAAAGCCAACAAAAGCGTAGTCAACCTCTAAAGTTATCAGTTACACTGTCATACAATCATTCCATTCTCAAGAAAAATAAATGTGAAAAGAATGAACAAAAACGTCAAAACAAAAAATATAGACAACCAAACTTTAACAAAACACAAATGTTGAGTTAAACAGCAACAGGTACAAATTTACCTGTTATGACTTCCAATGATGTCGGCCTATGCCTAGGTAATGGTGATTGTAATTCTTTGTCCAACTTTACGCCCATACAACTAAGATACTCAAGGGATGAAACACGATGGAAACCCTTCCTTTCAGCTTTCTTTGGCGACAACGACCGATTGGAGGCATTCCGAGTTTCGATTTTCAGCAAGTGATCTTGCAAGGCTTGAACAGCCTCTGCTGCATGAAGCCCATGTAAGTCCAACTTCCAGAGCCCATTTTCACTATTCCTTGTTTGTAAAATTTCATTGGCTGCCTTAGCATTTAACATTTTTGCAGCTAGCCATTGTTCTTGAGCCCTCGATGAATGATACTTGGCTGAAGCATGATCCTTCCGAAGATAGGCATTAGTGGCTGCCCTTGAATGTTGAGATGCAGACCTATTGATTAAAGAAAATTACAAATAACATCGGATCATATTAAGCAAGACATCAACTCCTATAGCATTGAGTACTTGAACCTTCTCCCAAGACCCATATATTTTACACTACAACATAAAAACCAAAGCCACAATACTAGAGCGCCTAGGTCAAGAATAATTGTCCAACAATTATTTTTTAACATTTCTTTTTGAGTATGATTACAGTGTCAATTTGAGTTAAAAAAAAAATTACCATGAACTTGGATTCAATAACTCCCTCTTAACACGTCGACTTTCTACTAATCCCCAAAGCTTGAGCTATCAACATAAATTAGCTTATTCATACAAACAGACTGTTGTCTACTCATAACTCAAGGTACAACCTATAGAAGAGATCCCCCATACATATAAATTCTTTAAAACGTTCTTCTCACACACGGTAAAAATATATAATAAATACAAAGGACCCGAGAATCCTAGTGGTGCATCACAATGATAAAAGCAGGAAAAAAAAAAAGAAGTTTTTGTTATGGAAATTTTAAAAAAATATATTTATTAAGGGAAACAAATTAAATTGAAGTAGAAAAACAACCCGATAATAAAGTCGACAGAAGACTTATTTACCTCATCATTGCTATAGCATCTTTCCGATGGCTCAGGTAAATATCATCTTCTTCCCACTCGGGCTCAATAGGAGCAGACTTTGAGCAATAAAGAGCTATTTTTGGATTTCCAACATTATGAAAGAAATTTCTTTCATGATAATTATTTTCAAACAATTTATCATTAATATTTTGATGCATGTCTTGCACATCCTTTAGTGTGGAACTAGGGATGGGATTATTAACAGTTCTTCCTAATGATATAGTTACATCATTCTTCCCATTGCACGGTAGACCATCAGCAGAATGCAGTCCTAAGGTGCTCATCTCGTTACAGATCTCAACATTGTCACTAGAAACCATTTTGTTTAAATAAGTAGATGCCTCATTGAAGTTATTATCTACAGCTTCCATTATATCCACAATCAAGCTAAAATCAGCCCAAGTATGAAGCTCCTTAAGCTTCCAAAAGGCTAAAACGTCAGTGGTTTCTTCAACCACCTTCCTTCCATTTTGAATGCTAGAATCACCAAGTATTTTCTTTGCACTGTAATTTTCTGGCAAAGTTAGAGAATCAGCAGAAGGAAGAGGTGAAGATGAGGAGGATCTCCCTGGACGGCCATTAACTCCGTGCAAGTTTTCACGGGGTGGCAAAGAGGAGAGGGCACTTGGCATCGGTGGGAATGGTTTCGGATCAATTCTATCTTGAAGGCCTCTATTTTGTTGCTTAAGGTTAAATTCTTCCCAGCCAGGAGATTTACCCCTCACCAATGATACATCATTAGAGGAATGCAGTCCTAAGGTGCTCATCTCATTATTGATCTCAAAATTGTCACTAGAAACCATTGTTTTTAATAACTTAGACGCCTCGTTGAAGTTATTATTTACAGCTTCCATTATATCCACAATCAAGCTAATATCAGCCCAAGAATGAAGCTCTTTAAGCTTCCAGAAGGCTAAAACATCAGTGGATTCTTCAACCAACTTCTTGCCACTTCGAATGCTAGAATTACCAGGTATGGTCTTTTTTGTACCAAAATTTTCTGGCGACATTAAAGAATCGGCAGAAGGAAGGGGTGTCGACGAGAAAGATCTCCCTGAACGACCATTAACTCTGTGTACGTTTTCACGGGGTGGCAGAAAGGAAAGAGCAGTAGACATTGGTGGGAATGGGTCCGGGTCAATTTCATCTTGAAGGCCACTATTCTGTTGCTTAAGGTTAACCGCTGCCCAGCCAGGAGATTTACCCCTCCCCCACGACATCTTCCAATGCTAGGAACTGAAAATAAAGCATACGGAGTTGAGCACCAGTAAATTAAAATTTCACACTCCGGGTCTAACTCAAACCCCTCCTACTATGAATATGTCTTGTAGTTCCGACAATCCAATGAAACTGCAACTCGAAGAGGTAGCACGACTTGAAGAAACAGAGCTGTTCATACCTGGAATATAGCAAATTTCAACAGACCCATTCTAGCACGACTGGAATCAAACATTAAGATAAAGCCACTGTCGATGGCCAAATCATCAGTAGACTTCGAAAAAGAGACACAAACCAAAGCAAGATTACGACGAAAATAGCTTATTTCAGTAAAGATAAAAAGGTCTAACATTCTGACACGCTCAATCCAAGAATCCCCAACAAAAAAGGAGGAAAAACGAAGTCAACGATCAGAAGAAAAAATACTTCAATCGTATTAGGAAATCAACATAGATTAAACAAGTAACCGAACCAAAAGGAAGCAACAGAAGAAACAAATACCAGAAAATCCATAAGAATACCTTCCAGCTTCAACGAGAAAATTAGGGTTCAAACCTGAAGGAGCAGGAGACACAAGAAGTTGAAAAGATTCGACTCCCAAATCCGCTAACCGAGTCTTCTCACCATCTCAAATCCCCAACTCCGCCGTTTGTGCCCCTTCGTAATCGATTTTGGAAACGGAAATTCAATTCGGAGATAGAAAGTAGAGAAATTTGGGTGGAAAATTTGCTGCATAGATCGAATTCCAGAGCAGAAAAGGAAACAAAGAAATCGGGAAATCTTCAAAGGGCACAGTTCAACTTCAACCCTACCCCACATACTCTGATCTTTGACTTCGATTACGAATTCCTTCAAAGGGATGAAGTAAAAAATTCAATGAAGGAGATTGAATGCTTCTCTCAATTTCTTTATTTCATCTACGACAGGATTCTCTCTAGATTTCCGAGCGCTTTTTTCCCCCTTTTTTTTTTTTTATGTGTGTCGTTTAAAAATTCTCCAATAATTTAAAATTGAAGTATTTTCCTTTTTTTGCTAAATACAAAAATAATAATAATAATAAAAAATAAAAAATTACAATATAACCCTTCACTTTTCGTAAATATATCAAAAACTACATTTGGGTTAAATGGTAAAAGCATTCATATGACTCGACCACTCGACTCATAATTATATTTTTTTTCAATTTCGTGTGGATTAATTTTTTAAAAAATTGAAAAATTCAGCTCGATTAGGTTTGCGGTTGAGACGATTCGACCAATTCAACCAACTTGAAATAGGATACACCGACTTCAGTAAAATTTATAAATTATTATTATTATTTAATAATTTTTTATATAAAAATTTAAATTGAAAGAAATTAAAAATAATAAATATCAATAAAAATGGAAACTTTAAAGGCATTTGGAATTTTAATTAATAAACAAATTAATGAGAGTGTTATGAAAGGGGTATAATAGTAATTTCACAAGCTAATCCACGTCCATGTCTATTGGAAGCCATGACTTCCCATCATCATCATCATCATCCTCCATTGAAAAGAACTGAATAAAAAATAAAATCAAAATAAAAAAATAAATCAAAATTAGTTATTGTTGATTACCCTTTAATCCAATCATTGTCCCAAAGAAAACCACATTTTGCCATTTCTTTCAATCTTCCATTGCGATTTCCCCTATTCCCTTTCTTCCTCTTACCCTTTTTACCTTCGCGAAACAAGAACAAGGTAGCCCACTTCCAGCATTTCGCCATTTCTCCTTTGTTTTTGTTTTTTTTTTTTTCTCTTTCTCTCTCGACTCTTTCACTCGCTGCGAGCTGTTCTTGCGAAAGGGTGCGTGGAGATTCTTACCGCTTAGTTTCTGAGGAGGATTTTTGTGAAATGGTTGTCGTTTTTTATCAGTTTGTGGCGTGATTCGCCTCTTTTAAGTCGCAGGTTAGATGAGTTTTCTTTTCTGAATTTACGACAATTCCGTTACATGAATGTGCTTATTGCTTCTAATGATGGGGTTTTTGCGCTTTCTGTCCTTTTATGAGATTGTTTTATGATTGTTGGATTGATGTTTGTGCTTTCTGGGACTGTTTTTTCAGAAATTGTGTTAAGTGGAAATCAAGATCTCTGTTCATCTAGTGAATGAATATGTAATTATGTTACGAAGTTCTGTTTCACTCAATAGGATTGACCCTTTTTATCGCTTAATGATAGTTGAATTCTTTGGTTTTGAATCTGGTAGCTGAAGAGCTTGGTTCTACTAGTAAATCAATTTGACTTGTTCTAGGAGTTCTTGGTTCTACTGCTGAAGAGCTTCTTTCTTATGTTTGTTTGAAAGTTGAGGAATGGTGGCTGGTTTTCTTTTGGAGTGGTCCTATGAAAGGGTTACATTTGCTTATGAGAGATGGTATTTTTCGTTCTCAAATGGTGGACTGAATTGGAGGTTTTCTTGCAAGTCTGAAGGAATTTCTGTCCTTAAACTGAACTCGTGTACCTAAGGTCGTGCTCGTTGAGTTTGGAAATCAAGTTACTTTTGTAACAGCCCAAGCCAACCGCTAGTAGATATTGTCCTCTTTGAGCTTTTCCTTCTGGGAAGGTTTTAAAATTTGTCTACTAGAGAGATGTTTCCACGTTCTTATAAGGAATGCTTCATTCTCCTCTTCAAAGAGGATAAGATCTGCTAATGGTGGGCTTGGGTTGTTACCAATGGTAGTAGAATCTAACACTGGACATTGTGCCAACGAGGACGCTGAGCCTTGAAGGAGGGTGGACATTAGGCGGTGTGTCAGCGAGGATACTGACCCTAAAGAGGGGGTGAATTGTAAGATTTTATATCGATTGGAGAGGAGAACGAGTGCCAGTTAGGACACTGGGCCCTGGAGGAGGGTGAATTGTGAGATCCTACATCAGTTGGAGAAGGAAACGAAGCATTCTTTATTAAGGGTCTCGCCCTAGCAGACGCATTTTAAAAACCTTAAGGGGAAGCCCGAAAGGAAAAGCTCAAAAACGACAATATCTATTAGCAGTGGGCTTGAGCTTGGGCGGTTACAGATGGTCTCCCCTCCACTAGGCATATCTTTTCTCTAATCATTGCACAAAACACCTTGCACAACTCTTTGGAAGTTCAAGGAACCCAACATTTAATATAAGTTGATTCTGGTTAGTTGTCCTAAAAAATATGTTCACTTCTTCTTAATCATTCCGTTACATTTTTGTTTAACGCTTTCTTCAACGTCGATATTAATCAACATCTTGTCTCTGTAGGGAGCTTATACTCATCTTTCTCATTTCGTCGTCATGTTTCCCTGAAATCAGGACAGATGGGAACAGCCTCTGTACAATGTCTGACTAACAGTATTTCCAGATTCATTCATCTAGTTTCATGCCACACTACAAAGCCTTTGCCTCTTCCTAAGAGCTGCAAGGATCTTGTTGTTGTATTAAAACTTCTAAAACTCGTGCTCGATGATGTCATTAGCCTCAAACTATCTTCCAATGAGTTACATCATAGGGAATGTGAGTTGCTGGATACAGCTGTGAATGAGGCTCGAGAATTCCTCGAAAACTGGTGTCCAAAGACGAGCAAAATTTGCAGGGTGAGTTACCTTAGGCTTTGAAATTAGACACTTTCATATCAGTAATTTTAAGTTGATAGTCTCTTTGTTTTGTATGGATCTTAGGCTTTGAAATGTGATCCACTACTTATAAAAATTCAAGACGCTTCCCAAGCGATCTGTGAGAATGTTTGGAAGTCGTCTGAATCGGTATCGTGCAGCTCAAGTCTAAGTGCTGTTCAGGTATGTATAAATTTTGAAACGTTCGTAATATGACGTCATTTATCTTTTTTCTTTTTAAATGATTAAGCTGTTTGGAGTTGTCTTGATTTTGATACATCTTTTTTCATAGTTTACTTGACAATAATGATATTGATATCTAATGAACTGTCCAGAAATGTCTTGAAGGCCTTCAATCATTGAAGCAAGAAAGGATATCTGAATCCATAGAAGAGGCTCTAATCAGTCAAAGAAGTGGCATTGGCCCGAACTCTGAACAACTTCTAAAAATAATCGAAGCACTTCATCTGTTGTCGAATCAAGAACTTCTGAAGGAGACGATTGCCATCGAAAAGGAAAGAATCGACGCTGAATGCAACGATGCGAAGGAGGAACTGCATCGCATCAACCAAATTATGGATCTAATTATTCGTATGCGCGATTGGATGGTTAGAAAAGACTACTTTCATGGGATAAATGGAGTCTCGGTCCCTTCTTATTTTCGCTGCCCGTTGTCGTTAGAGTTGATGCTCGATCCAGTAATTGTGGCATCTGGCCAAACTTATGACAGATCCTCTATTCAAAAATGGATTGATAGCGGGCTAAACATTTGCCCCAACACTCATCAGATGCTCACACATACAAATCTCACCCCCAATTACACTGTTAAAGCCATGATATCGAATTGGTGCGACGAAAACAAGTTGAACATTTCCAATTTATCGTCGTTGGTTTTGAATCGAAGCGATAGCTTTCGTTATTCTTTGCATGGCAGTAATTCAACTGCAAGATCATCCTCTGAAGTTGAAAAGGGTTCTGACAAGCAAAATGGGGATGTTTTTGCTCATTTAATCGGGGAAAATTCGAATGAAAGTCAGGGGAACGAAGCAGAAAAGTTTGATCCCCCGTCTCCGCAGCAGTCGTATATCTACAGCAGAAGTGTATCAACCTCCAGTGCTTTCTCTAGCATCGATTACATTCCATCAGCATTTAATGAGTCGTTAAAGACATCAAATAAACGCGTACATACGAAGGAGTTATCTGGAGAAATCACATCAGAGCGTCCTGCTGCATCTCTTAGTGAAGCGTCGGGGATTACTTCGTCGTTAGGAGGTGGACAATTACAGGCTTGTAAAACAGGAACAGGCATAGTGGAAAATGGAAACTGCAATGGTGGAATGGATAACTTATCCGGAGATTTGCATATCAAGAAATTAATAGCAGACCTTAAGAGCCAAAGGGATGAAGTTCAAATGAAGGGTGCAGAAGAATTGAGACTTCTTGCCAAGGACAATGTCGAGAATCGTGTTATTATAGGTCGATACGGCGCAATAGGCCCCTTACTTTCGTTGTTATATTCAGAACGAAAGCTGATACAAGAACATGCCGTGACAGCTCTGTTAAATCTTTCAATTAATGAAAACAATAAAGCTATGATTGCAGAAGCTGGAGCTATAGAACCACTTATTCATGTTTTGAAGACAGGAAGCTCTGCTGCTAAAGAAAATTCTGCAGCAACTTTATTCAGTCTCTCTGTATTAGAAGAATACAAGGCCAAAATTGGTCGGTCCGGTGCGGTGAAAGCCTTGGTGGATCTCTTAGGTGTGGGTACTCTGAGGGGCAAGAAAGATGCAGCTACAGCTTTGTTCAACTTATCTATTTTTCACGAAAATAAGGCTCGTATCGTTCAGGCAGGAGCTGTTAAGTACCTTGTCGAGCTTCTAGACACAGGCGAAGGTATGGTCGACAAGGCTGCTGCACTTCTTGCCAACTTATCCACAATTTCGGAGGGACGACTGGGAATCGTGAGGGAAGGGGGCATCCCCCTGTTGGTAGAAATTGTCGAGTCTGGATCGATGAGAGGAAAGGAAAATGTTGCATCTATTCTATTGCAACTATGCCTTCATAGTTCCAAGTTTTGCACCTTGGTTCTCCAAGAAGGAGCTGTCCCACCCCTTGTTGCCTTATCTCAGTCTGGCACACCTAGAGCAAAAGAAAAGGTATCTATTCTTTCATTTTGGGATCACAGCTAACCTATAACATTTGTTTACTCCATTTTTGCAATCCCTTCACTTGTTTATTCCGTTTTTCGAAATTCTTGATTGATTTAGTACAATGAAACTTGGGCTGTTGTATTCTCGGGCGTGGCCGAGAATGATATTGTTACTCATATATTGCAGGCACAACAGCTGCTCAGTCATTTTCGGAATCAAAGAGATGGAAGCACAGGGAAAGGAAAATGATAGGAAGAGAACTTTCTCAATGCATAATTAATATTGAAGGGTATAATTTCCATCAGTTTCTTCTCAAATGATTGTGTACTACTAGACTTAAATTCTTTAGTTATGAATTATATCTTTGATCTTAATGTGTAAATGTAGGATTCCTGTTCTTTTCTTCTCTCTTTGGTGAATCTAGACTCGTAGGTTCTAGATTCTAGTTTTGCTTTGAGCTTGGTAAGAACATAGCATGGACAGTTCCCACTGCTGTGGATTTAGGCTTTAGGCTACTGGTTCTGTTGTGAGTGTTGTACATATAATGTATATTGTGGACTGCTGACTCTTGAATTTTGCTATTTATTTGTTTATTATACCCGGGAGACGGGCTTTGCTTCTCTATACTTGAGAGACAACACGGGTTTTTTTCATTAGGCTCATTCGAAGATTCGAATTTGGGACAGTAATGGTAACCTCTGTTATTTTTTCAAGTATGGAGTCAACTTTGCTTCTCTATACTCAAGTTCATCCAAAGATTCAAGTTTGGGATGGTA
The DNA here is from genome assembly GCF_002738365.1 of Cucurbita moschata. Classification (NCBI taxonomy): domain Eukaryota; kingdom Viridiplantae; phylum Streptophyta; class Magnoliopsida; order Cucurbitales; family Cucurbitaceae; genus Cucurbita; species Cucurbita moschata. The sequence goes on from NW_019268534.1 coordinate 548,862, forward strand.
ATGCTCTGTTATTTTTTTAGAAGTATGGAGTCAGCTTTGCTTCTCTATACTCGAGAGACATAAGGGGATTTTTTTTCATTAAGCTCGTCCAAAGATCCGAATTCGGGACAGTAATGGTTACCTCTGTTATTTTTTTGAAGTAGCTCAGCCTATCTTAGTAAAAAACAGCCTTTATAAGATCACAATAACTTCCTATTCATCCATTTCTTCGCAGTATTTCTCTTCATTTTCTTTATTAAAACAAATGCTTCAAGCAGTTGTAACACTCATCTTCACCAGAAACAAAGAGACAAAAAAAGTTTGAACACTTACATACAAACATATGGATAGCTGAAACTCAAACTCAAATTCAAATTCTGATTTGATTATCGTGTACTAATCAAACAAAAAGACTCCCAAAAAACCTCCCAACTCTGATTTAATCATCATCCTCTGGATCAAAATCCTTAATCTTCACATCTGCATCTTCACCGTACTGAATGCAGTTATCTATTTGAGCCAACACGTATTTTATACTGTTCAAGCAAAAATGATAATATCAGCCATTTGCCTTATTTGAAGAGTCCAACAGGAAAATCAACTCATCTAAAAGCCAAAGGTAAAAAGTAGCAAGTCAATAAGCAGGAAAAAGTAACTTCCTGTCATTCACTCCAAGGACTGCATAGCTGATAAAATTTAGAAGAAAAAAAAACGTTCATTTTTAACCCGAGCGAGGAATAGAATCTCTAACTTTCAATTCCGTTCAATGGAACTCTATCTTTGAATAAACAGTAAAATCAACCCCACAAGACTAGGTTTAAAACATGTTCTAGAAATAACCAATACATCACATCGCACAAACTTCAACCATCAAAACACCCATAACAAGTCATAGAAAGTCGTGTACCAACCTAGCCATAGATACAAACAAGTAAACAGAAGACCAAATGTAGCAATAAAATGCTCAATTCCAACTAGAAAATATACAACGTTATCAAAGTATCCACAAAAATAGTCTCGTTGAACTGAAATAAAAACAAGTGAGCACACTAAAAAAGTACCTGCTTTCTTTCCTCAAGTCAAGTGGCACAAAACTCACCATGTTATAATCGTCCACCTAAATTAATAAATAAACGTAAATAAGTACAAAACCAGCATTCTCATTCTTAGCTCATTGCAAAAGAGCATAATTGAAAATATTAAATAAACAAGAATACAAACTAAAAGTATTTTTTATGATCTTTTCAAATACCATGATTTAGCATCATATTCCTTCCCAACAGAAGAATAATTGTTATATTTATCACTAAAACTCAAGTAGTTCAACCCAAGTGCAACTTCCAGTAATGCAATTGAGGAAACACGCAATAACCAAAAGCCAGAACACATGGGACTGTGGGACTGTCATGCCAGTTATGGCCCTTCATTAAGGACTTCAAGAAAATTTCATAGCAAGATTGCATCTTGCAAACACATTTGTTCATGAAAAAATCTCACTTGATATAGGCACATAGTCGAGCCACATCATGTAAAATCTAAAAAATGAGTTAGAGGTCATATGTACAAAACGTTTGCATGAGGAAAAATGAAAGTAGATAAAATCATTAATAGTTAAAACGTACTTTTGTAGGAAATTGTCACACCAAAAAGACCCCTCCTTGAGAATGAAAATAATAATAATAAACTTCAATAACATTCTTATCATATAATTCAACAAAATTCTTTCGCGTAGCCTGCAAACAAAACTTATCAACCATGCACCGGAAACTTGAGTAATGTATGAAAAAGGTGTAAACTGCTCACCAGTTCAATTAGAGCTTTATTTAGCTTTGAAAACTGTGGAGCCATACGTTGATTCAACTCTGACAACAAAACTTGAGGCTCCGGATTTAAGAAGCTAGAGTTTTTTTAAACAATGTTTAAAGCATTAGAGTTATAAACTTATAAACAATGAAGATAAAACTCAAAGGAATAACCAGTACAGAAGCAGATGGTGATAGCGATACATACTCATCAATATCCTTTTTGTTGGTCACAAGATCCATTTTGGAGAGGATGTTAATATGCGGTAATTCAAGTTGGACCATTGCTGAAAGAGATGCCATACAACCACTGATAAACTTTGTGATGTCTGTCATGAACTGACAAATAGGGCAATTGTCAGTATACGAGTAAAGAATAGGCCACAACATTATTGGGGCGATAGATAAGAAAGAGAACTTTGAATTTACAAACCTGAGAATCAAGCAAATACACAGCACAGACATTGAAATTTTTTCTCTTTAAATGCTCCACAAAGTTTTTAAGAACCGGAACATGGGAAAAGAGCTCTATCTGACCTACGTAGTAATAAAAATGATAATATTCAATACACATGATAAAAATGATGATATTCAATACACAATTCCAACTCGAAAAAGAAACTATTTTTTGAAGATAGTTTTATCCTCATACAAATTATAGTCGTCTGTCAATATGCACATGCAAACGCTAGAGAGTATGCAAACCTGGGCAGTCGAAAACTAAATAATCATCATCCATGTAGTTATCCAATTCTGCTGTCAACCAATCATCTAGATTTTCCTCAAGATGTCTAATAATAAGATTAAGGAAATTCATAAAGTGTTAAGCACACGCACACTCTTTAAATTTTGGCCCACAAATAAAATAGACTCAAAATTTAGAGCGACTGAATCCCACAACTTCATGAAAAGGGCATAATCACTTAAGGATACTCCATGCAGTACAGAAGGCCACCATTAGGACCAAGTCCAAGCTCCTCCATAACATCATCCAACGAAATGAGCTCCCTAATATCTGTCAGCATGCAATATTAATCACTTAAGACCGGCGAATTGATCATTTGAATTCATAAGATCATCAAACGTAATATACACCTACCCATGGCTACAGGATAGTCAAAATGTTCAGCAGCAGGGTCAAGATTCACAACATGCATAGTTCGGCCAACTGTCTCACAGTGTTGGTACAAACTAGAGCAGTAGGTTGACTGATTCAGGTAAAAATTTCACCGAAGTTAGTTAAAAGTAACTACCATTTTAGACTCACAGATGAGATTAGAATTATCTTTTGTAAACTCAAAATGGTTCGGAGTCAATATTGAATAATGAATATGAAAATAGCTACTATTCCTTGAGATATACAGCCGCATCCTCATGTTGTTTTTAGTTCAACAAGTGGAGGTAAGAGCAAAATGAACCAGAGGCAAAAGGAGTCCCTCTGATTTCAGGGAAACTCACACCAACGGGCAACAACGGCCATCTCAATCTTGACACCATGGCTAAGAGAACAACACGTGTGCATCATGGCCATTCCATCCAGAAAAAAAGAAAAAGAAAAAAGGAACCCACTACAGCCAAGAAACAGAGTGAACTATTTCCAAAATGGCACCCTTTATGCAAGAAAGAAAATAAATCCCAAAACCAACTTTTTTCCTAGGGAGATAAAGGAGCTATTGAACATGGTCTTAACATACCACACCTTCAACAATGCAAAGACTTTGACATGGACAAACCTCATTACGACTTTCTTTTGGAATTTATGCAAAGAAAGAAATCAAAAAATATTCACAAAGAAGATACATACTTATGCTAGGCTTTTTGAAAATGTTGTATACCTTGTCTTTTTTTGGTGTAAATTATCTAATAATTTTGCTTCCAACCTTTGTAAGCATCATGAACAACACATCCCTTTTATAAATTTCAAACATCAATGAAATTGTCTCTTATGAAAAAACAAAACAAGCAGGGTAAGTGGATTCAAACCTCTACCCTCTTGAACAAGGTCATATGCTTTAATAAACCAGCTGATTAATAAGCATACAATAATGAAATTTTACGTTTTTGGATTCGTCTAGGAGCATATATAAACAAACAATACTCAACTGAAAAAATACAGCAGACATTAATAGTTTGATTACTATTCATAATGCATGAAATGTAAATTCAAAGGCTACGATATATTCATGAAAATGCTAGATGCTAATTTTTAAGGTCAATAATATAATAAAGCAGAAAACAAGTAAAAATGTATGAATAGTTGAACAAAGCACTTGATCCATCACCTTTCCACTGCCGGCAGGGCCTATAACTAGTTGTGCGTATCCCATGGCAGCTTTCTAGTTGTCTCCCAAGTTTAAAGCGGACAAAGACAGGAGATGATCCGCAATGATGCAAGAACTGCAACAACAATATATGCAGAACACCAAACACCCACCGCGAATAGCAAATTCAGTAAGTCAGACTGGCCCATAAACACTGTGAGGGAGAGAGAGGCAAGATTGGTAAAAAAAAAAAAAAAACAAACAAACAAACAAACAAACAAACAAACAAACAAACAAATGATCACGTACTACATGTAGAAAAGAAAAATGAAAAATCTGCTTCAGTTGTTGAAAAGAACACACCACTCTTACAAAAATATGTCTGAATTAAACTGTGAGACCCAGAAAATAGAAAAAAGAAAGAGAAAGATTGAGAAATAGAGAATTAAAACGAGAGATCCTACAAAATCAGAGCATCCAGAAAAGCAAACCAATTGAAACTGATAGCAGCTCAATTGCCAAGAAGTTCATCAATAGAAAAGACATTCGAAAATAAATCATTCAGCAAAACGTGATCTCTAAAAACAATGAGAAACAAGATAAATATACCAAAAAATACCCAGCAAGGATAACTAATGAGATCTCTCATACACAGACACAAAAGGGAGGCCTAAACGTCGAGGGAATCGACAAAAACAAACACTGACCCAAAGAAATGTCTACACAGAAATTTCCCCGAAAAACCGTATCCTTCATATTTGCTTTTTCTCTAATTAAAGTAAGTTCTGAAATTGTGTCTTCAAATGCAAAAGCTATAATAGTTCGAGCAAAAAACCTCTCAATGGCAACCAAGATTCCATTGAAAGAAGAATCAACCACAATTTCAGCCTGAAATAACAAAAATAAATTTCAAGCCGCCACAAGGACGATCTTCTCTTTGACCAAATCAAGTCAACCCAAACATTCAAGCAAAATTACACCAAAAAAAAAAACAGTATCCAGCAAAATAAACTGGGTTTACTTCCTCCTCCACAAAATAGTACGAAGAAACCGAAAACCTTCCAACTCCAGAGAAGAAGTAACAAATTTTGGGAACAAAGAGAAACGATAAGCAAATTCAAACATCAAAAAACGGAGAAAACAAAAGGGAAAGCAAAAAGAATCTCAAATTTTTAGGGGAAAAGTAAATGAAAGCTCACCAATAAAACAGAAGATGATTAAAACACTTAAACCTTCTGATATTGAAGCTTGATCATGAGACCGAATTAGTGGGAAAATGCAGGAAAATCAAAAAGAGCGGGAGAAGACGGCGACGGCGAGGGAGAGAAATTGGTGTTATGATTCAACGCGGAAGCGAAAGAAACTTAGCTACAAATATATGGTCAAATTACTAAATTGCCCTCTAGCCAAAATTTTTAAACCTTCTTTTTTTTACCAGTAACAACGAGAAATCGGTGCGAGCCGCTAAGAGTAACACGGCAGCAGAAAGCACGGAAGAAAGACGACGGCGACGGCGGCGACACTGAGCTGCTCAACAGGAGGAGGAGCCGGCAGGGAAGAAAGACAGCGGCGACGGCGGTGGAGGAGGAACCGGCGTGAATGTTTATTAAAAAAAAATAAAAATAAAAAAAGAGTAATATTCTAACTTAGAGATATTTTTATTTATTTATTTATTATTATTATTATTATTATTATTATTATTATTATTATAACAACCACGGCTCGGCATTTATACTAGAGAAGTAAAACTCATTTGGGCACTTCCACCGTGAATTTTGAATGAGAGCGTAACGGGAAACTATGGCGTCTCGGTTCTCATCCCTCCGGTTGCAGAGGCGCCGCCTGCATACTGCCACCAATCAACTAAGCGTTAGGCAAATTCGCAACACCGACTTCTATGGCTGCTTGGGGGACCTGAAGAACCACATCTCCGACTCCGACTTCATCGCCCTCTCTTTGCAGAACACCGGTTCTTCTTCCTTTCCTTGGCACCGCCTTCAGTCCTTCGACACCTACGATACCGCCTATTGCAAGGCCAAGTACGCCGCCGAGAAGTTTCAGATCCTTCAATTCGCTCTATGCCCCTTCTCTGTTAGGGAATCCAAGCTAATCGCTCATCCGTAAGTCCCGCCGCCGCTTCTCTTCGTTTGTACGTTGGGGCGGGGGTCGGGGATTGGGAGTTTCTTTATATTACTGATTTCGTTTTTCTTTACTTGGTATGGATTTGGATGCTTCTTGATACGTAGTTGATGTTGAAAGCGAGCATGGAAATTGGAATTGAACGATATTTCTTTCATTGGAATCTAGAGTAGGGATTTGTAGTCAATCTTTTTCATTATTGTCATATGGGTAGAATTTGTAATGGAAGGTGGTAATGGGAAATTTGATGCCTTCTGGCTGATGTTTGGACAATGGTTTTTGCTTATGGGTTGCCTGTTCATCATTAGTTGAAATTCTAAACTCGAGGCCTCTTGTTTGATGAGTGATACAAATTTGATTGCTTATAATTATTTTGCATGATACATGCCTTCCTGTTACTTGCATCTTAGGTCATGGCAGTACCATCTGTAATTCGTGTTTTTTGCCTGTGAATTACGGCTGTCAGATCAAAGCTCTAGCGTTCTATTTCATGTGTGTCCCTGCCGTCACTGATCAGCTACGTTTCCTTCAATGGTATAGGTACAACTTTCATTTGTTCCCCAGAGATGATCTGAACATTGGGATGCCTTCTTACAGTTTTTCATGTCAAGTTTCACATCTAACATCCATGGCTCGTGAAGGTTTTGACTTTGATGCTTGCATATATGATGGTAAGCCTTATTGTGGACTATTTACTTCGGTTTCTCACTCACTGACCTCAAGACTTGAGATTTGCGACAGACACCATAGCTATTTATAGAAGAGTAATTTTGCAACCCAGATTTCCAGTCTCTAAACCACCTTCGTTGCAAGGTTTCAACAAGAGCAAAGGATGATTTTGAGGGGAATTCACAGGGAAGAAAAAAAAATCCATAATTTCTTTCTCAATCTCACTGTCCCTTGAAGTTCTGTTTCCATTATCCAGCTCAAGAGAAGAAATTAAGTTCCCAAGTCTCTAAAACTAAGTTCCCAAGGTAGGTAGAAAAAAATGCTGAAAAGGCCACCCAACGCTTCCAAAAAATCATCTCTCCCTATATCTAGAAGGGTTATACACACCCGTCTTGTTTTGAGATTCATATGGCTCATATAGAAATTATACAATTGAACGCCAGCCTTGCAAGTTTTTGTTAGTGGGTTGCTGAAGACCTTTTTGTTTCTGGTAATTTTTATCAACCTAAAAATTTTCTCCTCTTGTTGGTTTCAGGCATATCATACTTATCTAGAGCTCAAGAGTCTATAGCAAAAGTTCGAATAGGCCGTTCATTTCTAACACCTAGTACTTATGCTGTGAAATCTTCTTCTAGACAGACAATTGCTGATTCAGTTTTTGTTCAACGGGTTAAATCACGGGTAAAGAACTGGAAAGATGCATGTAATTCAAGCACAAAAACAAATGGTAAGTTACGGCCTACTATTGCTTTCTAAAACAATTTCTTCATGATCTTTTAATTCCGCTTTTTTTTTCCCCATTTTGCAGTCACATTTTAAAAATATTTAGGTTAAAGAACACTTTTGGTCCTTGAACTTTTATGAAAGCTATAATCCCTGAACCTTAGTTTGAAACGATTTGATCCATATTCTTTCAAACCTGTAAAAATTTAGTCCTTGGACTCTAGCATACAACAACTCATCCCCTATATTGTGCTTTAAATTTTCTCTATAATGAAAAATATTGTTAAAATTTAATGAGTTTTCGTCCCTCTGTAGATTGTGATATTGTAAACAAATATGTTCATAAACTATAGAGAATAATTGTTTCCTAATAAAAATTAGCATTTAATATGATGAGATTTTTGTAGTAGGTGTTAAATTGTTACAACCTAGAGTCCAAGAATTAAATCCTTACTTTTATGAAAGTTCATGGACTAAAAGTGTTTTTTAACCTCTTTTTATTTCCTTGTCTCCTGAAATAGTAAAGGTAATGTTTCCATAATATAGACGCTCTGCTAAGTTCGTTGAAAAAGCTCATCATTGGCAGCGAGCAGTATGGATCAAGGCCATCCATGACTATAGATGTTTGTAGTGAACGTCAAGTTCTACTTGTTTTAGAGGTAACTTGATCTTTTCATCTTATGAGTGATTTTAAAATGTGTATTGCTGTTGTTACACAACAATGAACCAAGCAAAAGCTATAATGTCATTTCTGAAATGACTATACCTTGTAATGAAAGTTGTTTCTTATCATGGGAAAAAACACTCTGAGATATCTAAATTTAAGAGTGAGTATAGGAATTCAAATTTAACCTCAGTGTTATCATTTTAAATGTGGTAGTGATCTAGACTCCTGCTAGCAGAACAATATACTTATCTTTGCTACTTTTTCTGTAGGGAGGGTTTATATGTAGACTTATATTCCTTTTTCTATTTGATGTAGCTGTTGAGTGAGTTTTCTGATGACCTGGTTCCTGTAGTAAATCCAGCTAAGGGTGGAGGAACTCAAGCAATTCGTGCCATTTTGACGAGCTCAAAAGAAGACAAGATTCTTCTTGAGGTACCAGTACATATTTCACTGGATTTCCACTTTCTAAGTTCCTAAACTATTGATTCTTTAGCTAGCTCTTTGAAGAAGTTTATGTACTTCAGTTGATTTTTTCATCACTTTCAACCCACCTATCCAATGGCATTATTAAAAATGTCTTATTTTTTAAAACTAAGATGAAGAAATGGTTCATAATGGAAATAAGGTTTTAATTTCCAAAAAATTGAAAGTCTGTGGTTCGATGTATTAGACTGATGGTTTAACTGAATGATATTTTGTTCACTGTTCAGAAGGAGCTTCAAAATCTTGAAGAGGAAGAAAACAAGAAATTTCGTGGTTTTCGAGAGGTGGTAGATATCATTTCTGCTTCACAGAAGCCTATTCTCTCCTACAATTCTCTTAATGGTGTTTATCTCATATATTCTTTACTTTTTGTTGATCTCTTTGCTTTATTTTTCTTTTGTTCTCTAGTTTTTATTCTAATGCTTTCTTTTTGGATGCAGATTTTGCATTTATTCATTCTAAATTCCTTGCTCCCCTACCTACTGGTATGGATGAGTTTGCGTCCTCTTTGCATTTGGTTTTCCCAAGAGTGCTTGATGTAAAGCATTTGATCAGCAAGATCGGTGGCCTCAGCAAGCCAATCAGTATAGCTTCAGCTCTTTCTTACTTGAAGAATCATTATTTTGCACCTATTGATTTGGACATTCCAGTTGAAGGTTTGTCACCCTGTCCACATCCTTTTTTACTTGGTTAAATTATTGGTTAAATTATAAGTTTAGTCTCTCAACTTTGAGGTCCCTAAACTTTTACTCTCAAGTCTAGAAGGTACCTAACAAATTTGAAATTTAAAAAAATTAATTGATCATATAAATTGTGAACTTATTGTCTAATGAAACTCTAAACTTTCGATTTGTATTTATTAGATACGTGGATTTTGAAAAATATCAAAGTTTAGGGACCAAGTTTGTCGTTTTGAAAGTTCAAGAACCAAATAGAAACAAACGAGGATTAAATTTGTAAGTTAACCCACTTTTTTCATGTTTTCATTCATTTCTTCATGGATACACATCATTAAACCTTTTGTTATGCTTCGGTTTTTATTCTGTTTTGTTATTAGTTCTTTAATTTTAATTTTTAAATGTCGTTTGTCTTACCAATCCATGAAAAGAAACCTGTCAATGTTTTATCTTTATCTATTTTACAGTAGTTTCAAGCCCTGCATCTCTAAGAGCATTGATCATGATCATGATCATGATCCCTCAAGCAGAAATCTTAATGCGAACCTTATACTGTGTTCTATTGCAGCTACAGGAAATGATCGCAAGTTTCATGGGCACAACGCTATACTGTTATGCCATTTGTTTGCAAAAGCCTGCTCTGTACTTAAAATTGATCTTGGTGGCGTCCAATCCAACAACAATTGTTTGGCCTCAAAGCTTGATGGGTGTGCAAATGTTTTTGGTTCATTCTCCCCCGACCACCACGAATCTGAGGATGAGGACATCAAGATCTCGACGAAGAACGTTAGAAAGGTTAGCTGTAGGCATTTGGTTTTCTTGTGGGGATTTAGAGACGGGATGACTGCTCAGTCGATGAAAACTGCACTTGAAGGATCCCATGAAGTTTTCTGTGAAGAGTTTGATGTCCGGTTCGTGGACAAGAAATGCGCCATCGTCGTATTCTGGCAACCTGGCTTATCTGAGGCGTTCCTTGATGCAATAAACAGCGATGGCATTGTGGGATGTTTAAAAGATATGGTATCTGAAGGCCTAAAAGCAACAGGTTATGAAACTTACAAGAGGGTGTGTAGGTTGGGTTTATGGGAAGCAGATTTAGCGGAGTCCCTGGAGAGAGCCAGTTCAGAACAACATCATTCCAGTTTCGAAGCTGATCCCGAAACCGAGCGGTTAGATATCTATTACTCTAATGATTCTATAATTAATTTGGCTGATCTTTGAAACCATTTTAGAGATTGCCAAAATGCATATAGCGTAGGGAGTATTGAAGTGATCTTCCTCCTATTTCCTAACTGATATTTGGCACCCATGATGATGATAAACACCTTGGAAGTTTTGGTCCATTCCAAAGAGAGCAAGTCTTTTAAGTTTATGATTATGATGCTGGAGGAATATGTTTCTTTCCATTATATTCCACACTGTTGTCCATTTTAGGTAGAAGAGGATGTCTCATGTCTAAACTTTAATAATCTAATATCGTTTCTTTCCATTATATGCCACACTGTTGTCCATTTTAGGTGGAAGAGGATGCCTCATGTCTAAACTTTAATAATCTAATATCTTGATAATATCTTGTGGTATAGTATCGATATTTTATAGCGTATATAATTTTTTCTTACCTTCTCTTGGATGAAAGTCTCACATCGGCTAATTTAGGGAATGATCAATCAAGGAATACTATTCGTTTATAATCAAGGAATACTATTCGTTGAGATGAGGCCTTTTAGGAAGTTCAAAGCAAAACTATAGTAGACAATATCATACCATTGTGAAGAGTTATGTTATCTAATATAATACCAAAGTCATCCACTAACTTAATCATGTAAATAGAAAATTCAAATGTTTTACAAATAACTCCAAAAAAAAGAGTAGGCATAGTAAAAAATAACTAAGACTTAGGAGTCTCAGTCATTAATTTATAATTAATAAATACTATCTTCATTGAGAAATCTCAAAACTAATCCCGACTAAAATTATACTAATGATACGGTATAATTCTTAATCACTAAAAGATATAAATTTCAAATTTTAAAACTTCCACTTTTATCTAATAAATTTTTTCAATTTTCATCTTCATAGGTCTAACATATAATAAAAAAAAAATTTAAAATTTTATTAATGCAATAGACCTTAAATTTAATTTTATATCAAATACTTTTTTTTAAATATCACTTGGGATGCAAAAAAATTAATAAACTACAATGTTGCTCTAGAAGGTTGTTGTCCGTGTAACAATTTTATGTGGGAATTGAAGTTAATAACTTTGAAAGATAATTACTGCATTCAACGTGTTTAATTTCATAGTATTATTTATTTTTTAGATAATTTTGTATTATTGTCACTTGAATTGAAGGGTCCCAAACTCTGGATCGGTATTTGTCTAATAGATGAAACTTTCAAAATGAAAATTAAGGATTTCGAAAAGTATAGATAATTTTTAAAGTTGAAAGATTAAAAAACCAAATGGACTCGGCTCAAACAATAATCTAAACTTTTCATTGAAGTGATTATGTATTCAACTAACCGGGATTTTAACTGTTTTCAAGGAGATCGAAATTAAAGGTTTTCATGGAGTTATGATTTTAAATGATTTGTTCAGGGTTTAGAGACTGGTCTTCCTAACTTGAAAACCAATAGTAGTAGCGATTCTAAGTAATAAAAATCAAAACTCTGATTTCTTCAAAATCAGCCGATCAATTCATCCTGGAAAGATGAGCAACAGAATCGGAACTTATGAACCATGGAATGACGCTTCGTGTTACGCATTAGATTCATGGTTGGAAAACTTAGTAGCATCAAGAGAATATGCGAGCCAACCGTGTGCCAACAATGACCATTAAACAAGAAAGATCATCCCGGCGAGTTAAACGGAAGAATCACTTTCATTTCGCAAACGAAGAAATTGCCACAGAACATTGAGTTGATCAATATCAGTTCTAGGACAGAGTGCGTTTGCTTTATCCAACTCCAATCAAACCAGACTTCTAAAACAAAAATCAACGAAGAAACCGAACGATTTGTACCAAGAAAAAACAGAAGAATCGGTGAAAATTGAAAGTGTACCAGCAATTAAAGGGCCTGAGAATCCAGAAACAAGAGTCTCAGACGAGTGATGCTGGAGAATTCAATGTCGCAAGGTTTTGAGTAAAATTTTGGCTGGATCGATCGAACGATCCAGTCAAGAAGCTGAACTTGCTTTTCGATTTGATTTTGTCCACAGCGAAATCTTCATACGTTGATATAACAAAAAACGAAGCAAGAGAAAATCATTGAATGAACACAAATTATTTTGGAAGAACCTTCGAAACGTAAGGGAGGCTGAAGAAACTATTGCTCGAAGAGGTAACGATGAACTTCTTATATAGCAGATGGACAAAGCAGGAATTAGGGTTTTCCTCTTTCATTTCATGTCTATGGGGGTATTATTGTAATTTCGCTTGTCTAACGGTTTAGTAACGGAGTGAATTGACGGAACTAATTCAATTCAAGTCTCGAGAAAATAAAAAAATTCATATGATTTTAATTTTATTTCTTTAAAAATTTTAATTTGGTCTCTAAAATTTTGTCAAATTTTATAAATTATTCTCACCAAAATTAAATTTTAATTAGTAGAACTATATGTTTTTATCCTATTTCCTTTCTTCCCATGGTTTATTTGTAATAATATATTCGAAATCTGATGATCCCGACATTCCTGCGGTCGGATTATTTACTCCTGCTTCTAAGAGTAAAAACTATCCCCATAAACGAACACAAGTCTTAAAAACCATCCCCACAAAACAAATACGAATAGGGGTGTACAACCCGGACCAACCCAACCTAAACTTTGATTGGGTTGGGTTGGATTAGTTTTAAGGTTGGTTTAGGTTCATTTTTCTAAACTCAAACTGACTTGGTTCAGTTTTGGGTTCATGGGACAAAATTTTTGAGTTGACCCGAGCCAAATAAAGATATATAAAATATACTAAGAAGTTTACATTAATCATGGGTTTGCTAGAGTGTTACACGAGTCTTTTGTGTGTGCTCTGCCCATCGTAGTAAATTTCCCAAGACGTTATCCAACATAAAATTGCTCTAAGAAATATACGTTTAACTATGAAGTTCTTATAATTGAGTTACCAGGGAAAAAAATGTGCACGTTCTTGGTATGAATAGTGATTTTCAATTTTCTGGAGTCTTTTTTAGTCATTCTATACTCGAGATTGCTCGGATGTATTTTTGGTTCATTTATTGTTTATTTAGTGATGGTATAAAAATAAAAAGATGGGATTAAAATTAAATACATCTCAAAATAGGAAGTGAAAATACTTCCATAGAAGCTTTTTATATTTGTCAGTCATTCATCAGTGTTACCTCTCATCTAAATTACTCAGAAATGGCGGTCGTAAACCTACACAGGCTCCGCCAAATCCACCGTCTGCCGGCGATCAGCTGCTCCAAATCCATTTTCTCAAGATGGTCGGCGTCCGCTGCTGCCTCGACGGAATCCTCATCGTCCTCATCTAAAAAGGTATCAGATCGAATCGTCAAATTGTTCGCAATTGATCCGGAGGGCACGAAGAAAGAGGTCGTTGGATTAACGGGTCAGACTCTTCTTAAGGCGCTTGCGAATCGGGGCCTGATCGACCCCGATTCCCATCGATTGGAAAACATTGATGCCTGTTCGGCGGAATGCGAGGTTAGTATTGCTCAGGAGTGGCTCGAGAAGCTCCCGCCGCGGTCCTACGACGAGGAGTATGTGCTCAAGAGAAACTCCAGGGTCAGGGCTTTGAACAAGCACTCAAGGCTTGGCTGCCAGGTTATCCTCACCCCCGAACTTCAAGGTATGGTCGTTGCAGTTCCCGAGCCCAAGCCTTGGGACATTCCTTAATTTTTTACTCGTTTTTGGAACACTGGATCTTTGTTATATGGCTTATTTGGCTGTTTAATAATTTGTGCCTTGAGATGGTGCATTTGGTGGACGACTTGTTGTCTATGCGAAAGATTATCGTCTAATTGCGTCGTTTCGATGCTTCTATGTTCTAGTTGTTCTGTCGTCTTGTTTGATGGTATATTTTTGTATTCGGATTTCTGTACCTCTTTGTTACAGTGGATGTAAACATTTGGAGAATGTATAAGAAATTGGCAAGCAATTGTTAGAATATGAAAAGAATTGGGTTCCTTCCATTGGTGTCACTGCTCTCTTCTTCCCGAAGAGCCCAACAAAAATACCCAAAATTCATTACAATGAAAAGGAAAAAAAAATGTTAGAAGTATTGAACCACTATTTGTTTGTCAATGATCTAGGGGATAGTCAAGAGTCCTGATGTTTGTAAGCCTAAAACATCCTATCTAGGTATTAATCTAAAAGCTTCTTGATGCCAAATGAGCTACTGTCAGAGTAAGTTGGAGATCTTTCTCCATGTTCATCCCTTAGAGAAGTCTTGTAAGACTTGATATGGGCACGTTGGTAGTTGGATTTTATTTCTTTATAAAACTTTGGAGATCTTGTTGAATGAATAATTTAAACAGGTATACATGTAGATTCGAAATGGTATGGGAGATTCCCCTAGAATCAGACTTTTCAGTGTTGGATCATTCCTAGCAGATACATGAAAGATTCGTTGGTTGGTTATTTATCAGATTATCATGGAGTTACTAAATGTTCTTGGAGATTAACGCCCAAGGTCAGTATACCCATAGATATTTTTTTTCTCTAGGGTTGCTAGATATTTTTTTCTCTAGGGTTGCTCTGGCTCCAAGGTTGGATTTTGGGGAGATTTTTGGGTGGGCAATATAGCCTTGCTTCCTCATCTTTCTGGCTCGAATTCAATCACCAACACCCACTTCAAGATGCGTGGGTCTATGGTGCTTGAAGTTTGGATTTGAAGATATGAGTGTAATAATGTTCATCTTGTTGGTTCTTGGTAGTTTTTCCAATGGTGATAAAGTTCAATCTAGAAACTCCTGTTGCCTTTTGTATTCGAATAACCAATCTAGAAACTCCTGAGGGGTAAGAAAACCTTAGAATGAGTTAATCTATTGAAATTGGTGGATAGTTTTACATTCGAATGGATAGATAGGGCCTTATATTTTGTTGTGACCTTCAACACTTGGAGAACTTTACATTCGAATTATTTTTGAGCTTGAGCAAAGCTTATTCCTAAAAGACACAGCGGTGGATTAGGAACACAAACATCCCATGGACTTCAAATTCTGGAATTTTGACTGTAAAATCTATACTTTTGACAGACAGTCCTGATATCATGAAGAATCCTTTTCCATTTGCTTAATTGTTGTGTGGCCTTTCCTGTGGAAAATGTTGAAGATCTTGATTACATGCTCATCCACTGCCCTTGTTCCAGAACTTTGTGATGGTCTTTTTCTCCATGGTTTCACCATCATGGGGCTGTACTTGGAGCTTGGTTGATTCCTTCCTTCGGTTATTGGTTGGTTCTCCCCTCATAGTACAGCCAATACTATTTGTCATAATGTTATTAGAGGTTTTAGTTGGAAAGAAGGTGTATGACTTTCAGTGGTAAGTTTATGGAGTTAAAGAGGTGATTGTCATTTGTAAGACAGTAATTTTGTAAGGTTAGTTGAGTTATATGTTAGGATGCATGCTCACAAACATGGTTATCCAAGAAGAAAGTCGAACAAGTTTCGAAACCTTCCTTTTGTGCGTCATGTTCGATGTGTCTGTAGACGCTCAATTTTAGACACCATCCATTCCGTTCATTACCTTGCCTTTTCTTTGGGCATTACTTCAACAACACATTCTTTCCTAAGCAATTCATTTTTAGTCCTTACAGAAGGATGTGTGCTAATTAAGATTATTGGGTAAGCAGCTCAGAATGGTTGATTATAGAGCTGCTTTTTTTTTAGGTTTCTCTTCAAGTAAGGGTTGCTGGAAGACCAATAATCTGAGATGGATGAATTAGTGTGTGTATTAATTAGTACGTCTCCTATTTCACTTTAAGATGCAAAGTTTTCTTATGCAATGGCATATTCAATGCCAAAGGGCCTCGGTAGTCGGTCGGTTTGAGTTGAATTGTTAGAACCAACAATAAACTGATATGTCTGGTCAGGTAAAACAAAAGCAGTTGCCTGGGACTGATTTACGCCCAACCACTTGACAAAATGTACATAGACAAGTATTGTAATAGCCCAAGTCCAGCGAGAGCAGATATTGTCCTCTTTGAGTTCTTCCTGCCCAAGTCCAACGATAGCAGATATTGTCTTTTTTTAGTTCTTCCTTTCGGCTTCCCTTCAAAGTCTTTAAAACGTGTTTGTTAGAGAGAGGTTTTCACACCCTTATAAAGAATGTTTCGTTCTCCTCCCCAACCGATGTAGGATTTCACAAGTATGGTCCATTCATATTGTTTCTTTGTTTTTTTTTTGTTTTTTTGGCTTGCTCCCCTAGCCTCGGTGCATCGTTAAGGCGTCTGGTACTGTCATTGAGTTTGAATAGAAAGCAAAGCACAGTTTTGAAAGTGGTTAATGGAGTTTTCCTACAGAACCTTACATCCTTATGGCACACTCCATTTAAGAAAAACATGGAATGGAACTGAATCAGTTTGGATTGGATGGAGCTCAGACTTGTTAGCTCTTTTGGCCAAGAAGCTGCCTGTGTGCGCTTGTTGGAACCTTCAGGAATGGATGTATTTTGGCAGGTTGCTTCAAGTTTACGCCTAACGTTCAATGTCTTTCCTCTGTTCATTTAGGGTTTATGATGAGAAAATTTTGAATGCTCCAAAGTTGGGTTAAGGTTATTATTTGAACTTCCCCTATTTTCAAATATCCAATAAATTTACAGATCAGTCCTTTTTAACGTCTTCAAAACCGTCTCTTGCCCCGATTTTGGAACTTCATTAATTAACTTCAAACTAATGATAATAATAACATTTTCCATTGAAATAATAAATTTCTCACTCGACTAGTGTCCGGTCCTCGTGGGATCCTAAGACCTATTGGAATGAACAAAATAAACATCCCAATTTAGAACTCTGGTGTCGGGGCCTTGTCTTGTCAACTAGTTTAAAATGGTAGTTTAATTTTTAATGACGCGTGGCATACGATAATTGTATAGGAGAATCGGCATGTGGGTTAAACTTTGACGGGTTTAAGGGAATTGAGTGGATAAGTATTTTTTTTTTAAACTAAAAAAAAAAATTCAAAAGGGTAGAACATTGTTATTATTATTATTTTTTAATAAACATTCCAAACTTTAGATTTTTAATATTAAATTTTTTGAAAGAAAGATAGTATTTTTAAAAATAATTTATAAATTTTGTTTAGTAATGGAAACATATTATTTAAAAAATGCAAATCAGGAAGGATAAAATAAGAATAAATTAAACAGAAAGCCCTAAACCCTTCTTCGCGCCGGTTCCTCCTCCTTTTGTCGCTCATCTTCTTCTTCTTCACGCCGGTTCCTCTTCCTTTTTAGCAGCTCAGTTTCACCGCCGTCGCCGCTGTCTTTCTTCCGTGCCGGCTCCTCCTCCTTTTTAGCAGCTCAGTGTCACTGCCGTCGCCGCCGTCTTTCTTCCGTGCTTTCTGCTGCCGTGTCACTCCTAGCGGCTTGCACCTATTTATCGTTGTTACTGGTATGTTCTCAATATCTATCTATGTCTTTTTACTAACTAGAGAAACTCAAATTACAACTTGTCGGATGAAAGAAAGGAGCAATAGCTTGCATCAAACCTTGAACCTATCATCCTTTTTTGACTTTTGTGTTGTATTAGTTTTGAGATTATGGAACATAATCAATCAGATTGATGTTTATATAAATGAATTCTTCCTCATTTAGAATTTGCATTATATATTCTTTGCATACCTATTTGGAGTATAGTTACTGAGTATTGAATTGTTTGACAATGAATTAGCCACAAACAAGATGGTGCTATCAGAGGAGGAAATCACCAGGCTTTTCAGAATTCGAAAAACTGTTCTACAAATGCTAAAAGACCGAGGTTATTTTGTTGGAGACTTTGAGATCGACATGTCAAGAGAGCAATTTAAGCATAAATATGGTGAAAGCATGAAAAGAGAAGATGTTGTTATTAATAAAGCTAAGAGAAATGATAGCTCTGATCAGGTATCGTCTCAAAAAAGTGAATATTTGATTAGTAGTTTTCATAGTTATTAAAGTTAAGTTACAGGAGATACGAGTTTCTCATTAAATTCTCCTATTTGTTTACGTCCTCGTATCGTGACTCTTTTCTGTATAGATATACGTTTTCTTCCCGGAAGAACAGAAGGTTGGTGTCAAGACAATGAAAACATATACGAACCGCATGAAAACGGAGAATGTTTTTAGAGCGATATTGGTCGTTCAACAGAATTTGACCCCTTTCGCTCGTACCTGTATAAGTGAAATATCTTCCAAATTCCACTTGGAAGTTTTCCAGGTGAAAATATTTTATGGCCAAGGCAGTTGTTTAATTGCTCTTATTTTTCTTAGTTCACCTAAAATATAAAATTTTTGTTCTTGTTCTTCTCTTTATTTGTGGATGCAGGAAGCGGAATTGCTTGTTAATGTCAAAGATCACGTTCTTGTTCCCGAGCACCAGTTACTTACTAATGAAGAGAAAAAAACACTACTGGAGAGATATACTGTGAAAGAAACACAGGTTAGCTTTAGTTCTTCAGAAAATATAACATTGTGAGAATGCATCTCGAGATCTATATTGAAACGTGATATGCTCACGCATTCTCGATACCACTTTGGTTCCCATGTCTGTAGCAAGAAACTAGGGATAAGGTGAATTCATCAATTGAACTCCTCCAATCTTATCTCAACGAGTGACTAACGACTCGATTTCTTCGTGGTTCTATCTTCAAATTGCCCAATCTTATTTAGTGGAATTTTGCTTTTTCTCGTGTTCCATTAGGGGTCACTAGCATGCTGCGACTTGCAACCCGTATTTTTGTAGCTTGTCGTGTGCATGTGCTCCATGTAGTGTTCCATTAGGGGTCACTAGCATGCTGCGACTTGCAACCCGTATTTTTGTAGCTTGTCGTGTGCATGTGCTCCATGTAGTGTTCCATTAGGGGTCACTAGCATGCTGCGACTTGCAACTCGTTTTTTTGTAGCTTGCCGTGTGCATGTGCTCCATGTAGTGTTCCATTAGAGGTCACTAGCATGCTGCGACTTGCAACCCGTATTTTTGTAGCTTGTCGTGTGCATGTGCTCCATGTAGTGTTCCATTAGGGGTCACTAGCATGCTGCGACTTGCAACCCGTATTTTTGTAGCTTGTCGTGTGCATGTGCTCCATGTAGTGTTCCATTAGGGTCACTAGTATGCTGCGACTTGCAACCCGTATTTTTGTAGCTTGTCGTGTGCATGTGCTCCATGTAGTTTTCTTAGCAACGAAGAATTCTCGACAGTGTTTTATTTTTCGGTTTGGCCCTATTTACCACTTCTAGAGAACTATCTTTATGTTGTCTTTTTTGTTCTTTTTAGTAACCAAGTATTGGGGCATTACTCCATGCGCGCATTGTATACTAATCACAATGCGAACTATAGAGGCGTTTGTCGGGCCGTACCATATTGTCTACTATCTATTCGTTAGTGTTGATATGCGTTTGCATTTCTGTTGCAAAATGAATAAGAATCTTATATGATTTTTCCATACTTTGTGTTAGCTACCACGCATACAGGTGACCGACCCAGTTGCAAGATATTACGGGCTGAAGCGTGGACAAGTCGTGAAGATCATCAGACCAAGTGAGACTGCAGGAAGATATGTTACTTACAGATATGTTGTCTGAGTATGCTTAATATTTTGCAATTGAAGATGCGACATATGAGTTCCCCTTGGGTTGTGATATCTTATTAGGTGAGTTGAAGAAGAATTTGGGGAACTTTTGTTTTCAGGATTTAGATGGGACCTTCATAGTATTAGTAGTGTTGTACACTAAGTTCATTCTTATGAACATGATATTACCTTATGGAAGATTCAATATTTCTATTGAAGGCCACTTTTTGCGTATTGAGAAGCAATTACGTTGTGACTGTAATGTCCCACATTGGTTGGGAGGAGAACAAAACCCCATTTATAAGGGTGTGGAAACCTTCCCCTAGTAGACGCGTTTTTTAGGGAAAGCCCGAAAGAAAAAGTCCAAAAAGGACAATATCTGCCGGCAATGGGCTTGGGCTGTTACAAATGGTATCAGAGCCAGACACTGGACTATGTGCTAACGAGGAGACTGTTTCCCGAAGGGGGTAGACATGAAGTGGGTGCCAGTAAGGACACTGAGCCTCTAAGGGGGTGAATTGTGATGTCTCAAATTGGTTGAGGAGAACAAAATCTCCTTTATAAGGGTGTGGAAACATTCTCCGAGCGACACGTTTTAAAATCTTGAGGGAGAGCTCGAAAGGGAATACCTAAATAGGACAATATCTGCTAGCGGTGGACTTGGCCCGTTATAGTGACGGTCACACTTAATAATTTTTGAATAATCTTATTCAATCGGAGACGAACTAATCGCAAATGACTATTTAAAACGCGTTGTTTAACGAAAAAGATCTTTGTTTTGTGATTTTGACTAATGCGTCATATAAAAATAGGATCACCTTAGCTCTAACATAGCTTCATTGAAAGTGCATAGGTAGTAGCTACATAGGATAATGCATATAGCAAGCACTAATAATATTGTGTTGCCATTATTTATCATTTTCAACGTAGTAGGATTCAACTGCAACAATCTCTACCTCTTATCATATTGCTTCTCCACCCAAAAATCGACTGTAAAAATCTAAAGCTTCACGTGGTTTGTATTCAGGTACAGTATGTCCAGATCCCTGCAACAATACCAACGTACAATTTTATCATCAAAGACTAAAAAAAAAACATTATCTTTATAAAAAAAAAAAAAAAAAAAAATTACATCATCACTTGCCTTAATGGTAAGAAAGATTAGGTTGTTCTCGTAGCTTCGCAAGTACCTGCCATTCAAAAAGTAACTCAACTGTTAAATTATTACCGTTTAGCTCCAATCTATAATTACTTTTAACTTTTTACATGCTTATTTATCATATTTTGCATATCTAGTTAATAAACACGAACACATTGAACAACAAGATGAAGATGCAGAAATCAGAAACCAGAAAACAAGGAAATGGAATGACGAAAGTACCCGACAACTTGTTCGTTCGACGTCCATGGCCTCCATTCATCGACGACCTTGTATCCAAGTGATCTAACCCAAGCTTCGCTCCCAGTGAATGGAACACACATATCATGATCGCCGCTACCAGAAAAAACGAATATGCAAGTCAGCTTCAAAAGATCTAAACACAACAGTCACTTGCGGTGGTGTTATGACCAGATAGTTGGAAACATCCAATTTCATTTGATGGCCTCTCCACTTATTTTGTGCCATTTGTATTAAAACCATGTACAAACTGTTCTAAATTCTTATGGTTGATAATATGTCCACGTTAAAATATTTACAATAATGTCGATGTTGAGGACAGTTGGAAGAGGAGTCCCACATCGACTAATTAAGGTGTTGATCATGGGTTTATAAGTAAGAAATACATTTCCAATGACATGAGGTGTTTTGGGGAAACCAAGAGCAAAATCACGACAGCTTCTGCTCAAAGTGGACAATATCATACTATCCTTTTTATCAATACAAACCTACGGTCATAGACAAAAATTAAGTACCCTCCAACAATAACAGAGTAATGAATGGTACCTGAAAATAAGAGCTCGATATCCTTTCAAGGTAAGGTTTTTGTGGTAGGGGATCATGCTCCCAGCATCGTGGTCAAAGTTAAGTTTATCAGTACATAGCTCCCAGTTGCCTGCCAAACTCTATTGCCATTGATAAAAACATAAAAAGTAAGGTCTAAGAATTAAGGGCATATAAATATAGTGAGTACTGATAACCTTACCTTGTCAGCATGGATTGCTTTCCTCACTGCTTCATTGTTCAACCATGCTGTTGCAACTTCATCGTTCTTTACACAATACATAAATGTTAGGAGGCATTAAGTGTAAATAAATTTAACACCCAAACAAACAATTTATTTGGTGCATTTGGAAGTAAATGATTTTGGACCAGTAAACACTGCCTCTAACTATAAATGTCAAGGAAATTCCAGAACGAAGTTGAAAAGTTAAATATATTTTGACAAGCACAAACAAATGGAAGGTAATGGTTCAGCTCAGGATGGCATTGAAGAAGGTTCCCCATAAAGAAATGGGGTTTTACCCTTTTCTCATAAATCGAAGCACAGAAACCATAAACTATAGCAAACACGTTGGAGGTACCATCAAAATCCGAAAAAAACCAAGGAACTGAACTTACAGTGCATGGAACTTCGGTGTCACCAAGAAGTTGGGACCAACTTGGAACAATGCCAGCTCTGACAGGAGCTCTAAGAGGCCAGGCTCGACCAAACATCCTCTTCCTCACAGCAAGCGGCCTCTCGGTCTCGCCAAGCAATCGGAAGCTGCTCGGCAACTCGATATTTTTGGTCTTTATCTTCTCAGGGGCATGGTAGCAAGGTTCCAAAATGTTGTATACGTTTAAGCCATCAACCAACTGAGATAAATGACATACTCTTAGGTGATTTGAATCAACATCCAATTCTCTCACTCTAATAAATGATTAAGTTTCAAAACCAGCTTTCACCACCTCGTCAACTCTGGCAAGCTTGTCCTCACAGGCCATGTCAGTGGGTTCATAGTAGTTTCCTTTACATGTATTTTCAACTTCCTGAATATGGGTCAAGTTTGGAAAGTCAAATAACATATGATTGCAAGGATGGTGCAAGACCAACCTTGAAAAGGCAGAGGATCAGCAATTAGTCAAAGAATGAGCTACACTTTAAACTAAGGAATCAACCCACCTGAAATAGCTCATCAGAGATCAGCCCCATCCCATGTGCAAATGGAACAAGAGCATTTCCATCAAACACATCATCTGCAACTCCATTTCCAACCAAGTAACCCTGCAAAACAAGTGACTCGTTTGGTTAATCCTAACGTTTTAGCTTGATTTGAATGCATATAGTTTGGTTAATCCTAAAATATCTTCATTTTTACCAAATCTTAGTAGTTTTCATACGTGACATGTTTTATTTAGACATGGTGGAGAGATACGATGGGTAGGCATTCTGGTTGAACAATGTAGGAGTTTAAACTTGAAACAAATAGAGCAAAATCGAGTAGGTTTCATAAAAATCAGTAGTGCATAAACAGGTGGTGCACAATCTTAAAAACTCCAATCCCTAAACCCGCTCTTTTAATGAACTTTCCCACTTGATCTCCTTAGAGTAAGGTCATTTAACCTCCACACCTATCTTATTCTAAATGTTAGCTCATTATTTCTCCCCTGCGTCTAAAGAAAACGTGCCATGTAAAAAAAACTATAAAGATAACAACAAGAACGTTTCAGAAATTCAAACCAAAACAATAATTAAACTTTTTAAACCATGGAGACTAAATTGATAATTGAACAAAAAGTTAAATGCTATGTTTGGTTCATCATCCATTTCTTATTTATATCTTTAAAAAAAGTTTGGCACACTTGTTTTTGACAACAATAATCCAGACTAGCTTAGTTCTTAAACATTAAGCCAATAAACTTGCAAACAAATGTGAAATACAGTTTTTATTGTTTGTTGGATCCTTAATTTTTTTTAAAAAAACAACCATAAACCAAATAGTGTACCTTGAAGTTCAGAATGGGCTTTACACCAGTCTCAAGTCCTGGAAAAACAAAAGATTCGTATGTTAATTTTGAAGAAGAAAGCACGAAAAACCCAAAAAAGAAATACCTTTAACAACTTCGGTGGCAAGAGTTGGCACATATACTCCTGCATATGACTCTCCAGCAATGTAAAAGTGGTTAGGCAGGAACTGCGGGAACAACTTAAACCACTGCCCAATGAAGCAATAGAAGAATGTAGAAAGCACATCAGTATATCTTATCATAAGACGACTCAAAATGTTAACATAATAAACATTACCAAACGAACCCAATACCTGAAGGAGAAATCTATGTGAATCAAGAGCAGTCTTCACGTCACCAGTATTATAATCCGATTCATCTTTTGAATAAGATAAACCAACTCCAGCAGGCGAATCCAAGTATATGATGTTGGACACCTGAATCAGGAAAACAAACAATTGGGAGCTTATTTTTTAATCCAAGTGAACAAACAAAAGCTGTTCTACAAAACGAAGAAAAATTGAATAAATCAATGTTGAGATCGAACAAGTCCCACGTCCCCTAATTAAGGAATAATTCTATAGGTATGAGGCCTTTTTTAAAATTAAAGTCACAAGAGTTTATGCTCGAATTGGACAATATCTTATCACTATAAAGAGCTGTGGTTCCTAACGATCAGACATTCAACCACTGTTCTACAAAAAGAAGAAAAATCGAATCAAATCAAATCAAACCTTCGACCAGCTGTATGGATTAAGATGAAGTTTTGGAAGGCCGTCCGATGTGTTTGCTGCTTCAAAGTTAAATGGCCCTTCACAAGACGAACAAAACAGAGAAATGGTTGCTTAAAAATGGCCATACAATTAAGAGAAAGCTAAAAACTAACACTTTTTTTTAGAGTTTTAATCTCTAACATTAATTAAGTACTGAAAATAAATTTTTTAGTGCTTAAAAATATTAAATATAAAGTAATCTTTCTATTAAGCTTTTGCGTAATAAATTAATAATAGTTTAAAATAGTAAGAGTGATAGAAAAAATTTACGTCTCTAAATACCCAAAATTGAAAAGAATAATAAAAATAAAATAAGGAAGTGTGAATGTTTTTTTTTTTTTAACATTTTTTAATTTATGATATAAAATAATTTAAAATATAGAATTTTTTTTTCTTTTTATCATATATATAATACTTTTAAAATTTTCAAAATTTACCTCTAATTTATTAGAAATTATCATTTAGGTCCTTCAAAAAAAATATTAGTAAAATTTGTGGACAAAAGTAATTGCTTTATTGACATATTTGGACAAAAGATTATTTCCTTTTTTTCTCTCTCTTGGAAAGTAATAAGTGGAAATTTTATAACAAACCTCATTTATTATATCTATCAGTTTAAAAAAAAACAATATTATTTAATTTAGATTTTTAATAATATTAAGAATTTTAGTTATTCCAGCCTCGAAACGCAAAAGGATGAACAATCAAAATGGGTAATAACTTCAAAATACGCAGCAAGCGGTTCGTATTCGTTTCAATCGCAGTTTCAAATGCATTCAACTAAGCACAATCATTTAAGGAAAGAAAGAAGAAAACAGAAAGGAATTGACGAATCACAAACAAAACAGAGCAGAGAAATTTTAAAAAATGTCAGTTAGAGAACGGAAATCAAAGAAGAAGATCAAGAACCCTACCGTGTTCATAAACGAAACCATCGAAACTAGAGCATCCAGGGCCGCCATTCAGCCACAGAACCACCGGATCTTCAATCGGATTCCTCTCCGATTCAACGAAGTAGTAGAACAGATTCCTACCGTGCTTTTCGTCGATCTCCACATACCTTCAAAATCCACACCGATAACATTCAAATTCAAAGCCAAAAATCTCCAGAAACAAAAACAAATCATCAAAATAACTGTAAATCAAAAATCCGCACCCGGAGTAGTGCTTGGAAGGGAAAGAGCCGGAGAAACCAGGGAGCTCCGAAATGAGTGCGGAATTGGCCAATAGAAAGAAATAGAAGAAAATGATTGAAACGGCCGAGAGAAAGGGAGGAAGTGATAAGCTCCTTGTCTTCGCCATGGCCGTCGAATCTGGAGCTCCAAATTGAAGCGAGTTTTGATTGGTCTGCAGTTGCAAGGAATTTGTGACGCCATTGGTTCGTTTTTATACCCAACGTCTCAGCGCCATTTTTTTCATTGCTATTTTTTTTTAAAGAAAATTATTTGTAAAATATCTTGAAAATGTATGATATTTTTTTTTTGGTTACACACGTTTTTTAGGCCTAATTTAATATGTTACCTACCAAAAAAAAAAATACTATATTTAAAAAAATATATAAAAATATTTATTAGATGTGGCCATTATTGCTCGAGTCCGTTAACCTACTCACAAAATATATACTATTAAATAAGAGATCCCGAGCTCTAAAAAATTAAATGATGATGTATAAATAAATATTAATGAAATTAATTAATATTAACGTATAAATAAATGATGAAATTTAGTAAATTAACGTGTAGTCATTGTAATTTGAATAAAATATTATAAAATAGTAACGATTTATTGGAAAAAAAAAGTTTAAAATATAGTCTTGTAAATTATTCTTTCTTTTTTATTTAATTACGTTATTTTTTTTATGTGTTACGGTAAATTTTAAATTTAAAGATTTAAATTAAATATGAGTTAATAGAGTACAGAATATAGGGATTTAATTATTAAAAAAATGGTAAATTTTATAATATGCTTTTAGAAAGAAAAAGTAAATCGTTCGAAGCTTTGACGCTAAGAGATCATCATAAAGGTTAAAAAAAATGATTTAAGAGAGAAGTGGTTGGTGGAAGACAATTCGAGTCGAAGTGGACACTCAGGCTTAAGTCACCAATAGAGCATGAAATGAGTTAGCCAATGAAGGTTCGACACGTATCAATTCGACCTAATTTTTTTTTTGTGAGAAATATTCGACACCTGATGACACTGACATTATTCCACGCCGTTGTTACATTACTTACTTTAATTTCTTAGGTTGTCTTATTCTTATGATCACTCTCATTTATATATGGTCTCAGTTCATTTACGCATCCCTCATTTACTCAAGTGTTATATGCTCACTAGTTTCTTTCTCGGCTTGTTTTGAAACCAAATCTTACTGGAAGAGGTACCGTTATGATGCCGCTTGTAACGATCCATGCTCAGAATTTTGAATCATGATTCAAATCTCGAGCATGGGTCATGTTACATAATATTTACAAATTTGTAACAAAAAGTAGTTTCAATATTCTATTTAAAACCCGCCATTTAAATCATTTTATTCTTCTCTAAAAACTTTAAAGGTAACCACAAAACCATCGGGTTCGTTTTGACTGAGCTCGTTCCTTGACCACCGGTTGTTACCGGTCACATTTTGTAAGAGGAAAACGCATACCATTTAAGGCCTTTTTTAAAATTAATTTATGAGATTATTATATCATGAACTAGTCTATATTGTTTGATTAATATATTAAAAAAAAAAAAAAGAACAATGAAAAATAAAATTAGACCAATCGACCACAAGTTGACCCGAGAAAATGGGAGTTGGTTGTCTGGTTTAGTGAGCAACTCGAGAGATTCCTTATCCACGTCAGTTTTTTTCTGAGTTCTGTCAGCCAATTATTTCACGACATACAGAATATATATATATATAAATTTAAAAGGAAAAAAACAAACTTTGAATTTTTTTTGAATTACACTAAAAATTAGAGTTATTACGTAAAATTTGTCAATAATAATTTTTAAAAAGTTGATTTTTTTTTTAAAGATTTTAATTATACTGTTGAAACTATTGAGCAGAAATTACAAATT
Source organism: Cucurbita moschata (assembly GCF_002738365.1). Lineage (NCBI taxonomy): Eukaryota > Viridiplantae > Streptophyta > Magnoliopsida > Cucurbitales > Cucurbitaceae > Cucurbita > Cucurbita moschata. The sequence goes on from NW_019268534.1 coordinate 576,763, forward strand.
GTTTTATCAATTTTGAATTAAAATTGTTTTTTTGTCATTAAATATATATTTTTCAATATTCACATTTTTTTATGTTTGATTTTTAAAATGTTATTGGAACAAAATTTTTTATTGAAAAAAATGAATAAATATCTTGTTGTTATTTTTTTTTTCAAAAAATAATAATTACTATTTTTCTGATCTTTAAAAAAAATCTCAACATTTTATTATATTTTTTATTTTGGTATTTATGTTGGGTTGTTTCCAATTTGATTAAAAAGACAAAATAAAAAAAATGTAAAAGGAATATATAATAATCTTATAACTTCGTAACATTTTGATTGTTAACTCGACTTGTTATAATTAATAAAATTTTAATTTATCAGAATCCAATTTACTTATAATTCATTCCGACATTTTTTATTTACGGTATGACTTTTTTCAACCTTTGATATTCTGCTCGTATTTAAATACGAGCCTTGTTTATTTGTGCATACGAACCCTGATAAGATCAATCGAAAGAAAGAAAATGACAGATATATTAAACCTTACTCCCCACGACAACCTTAAACAAAAGTATCAATGATTTAAGGTTGGTGAAGAGGCAAGCAATGGATGATGATGCCAAACCCTTTAAAAACCCTAAGGATTAAGCATTGTGGGACCCTTAAATTAATGCCTTTTCTAGTGGTCCCTTTATCCTTTTTCTCTTTTCAAAAAAAAAAAAAAAAAAAAAAAAAAAAAAAAA
>NW_019268534.1:578091-588578 GCF_002738365.1 Cucurbita moschata
AAAAAAAAAAAAAAAAAAAAAAAAAAAAAAAAAAAAAAAAAAAAGACTAAAGCTCACGTGCTAGAATTTGGGCTGGGCTGGGCCTGCGTGGTCCATAGTTTTGGGGGACCAGTAATTGGGCCTTCTGATTTAGCCCAAATGCAATTTTGACTACATTATTTATTTTTTTTTATTATTTAAAATTTGTGTTGTCTTTCAATTATTTTAAATAAAATAGGCTCCTCACACATTCCAAAATTAAGAAATTAAGTGATATATTAGAAATAAATCGAATTTTATGTTTAATGGAATTCGAAATTTTCAGTCTCCTGTCTAATAAATCAGTAAATTTTAAAAAATATGGAACGAAGAATCTATTAAATATAAAATATAAAATTTAAATATTTATTAAATAAAAAAATTCATAATGAAATTATTATCTGAGATGAGTGATTCGATGATTTGTCATCCATTTGGTCCAAAATGATTAGCTGTTTCCTTCTTTACAAAAAAGAATCAAAGATTGGCTTTTGACGCCGCAACCCTCTATCAACGCATATAATGGAGCCATGCCCCCACATCAAATAATTTTTTGTATTATTAAATTGTCACACGAGCATCACGAACATACCTGACCTAAAACATATAGTCTCGGTCAAAAGGTCAAATGTTTGAATTTTAACTTTAAAAAAGGTTTTATTTTTTAATTTTTTTGTCCGTAAACTACCTAAATATAAAATTCTCGAAATTAAGTTAAAACGAGCTGTTCTTATTTGATTTTGAAAATATAGGAGATCTCGTTTTTTTTAATGTTTTACTAGTAATAGACTAATTACAGTCTCTCTTAATAATTCATTATAACTAATAATATAAATTTAATATTGTTGTTACGATATTTATATACTTTAAAAATAAAAAAATTTAGGGGTTAAATTTGTAATTTTGAATGATGAGTATGATCGGAAAACCCAACCAACTTGAACTACCCGACCCAAGCTAAAAGTTGGGGGGATTGGGTTAATTTCTTTTTTTCCAGTTTGAGCTTGGTTGCATTTATGTAAAATTGAATATTTTTGATCGGGTTCATGGGTTAACACTTTTTTGATCGGGTTAACCTAACCAACCAGAAAATAGAGTTACCTTCTGTGACCGGTAGATTTTAATTATTAAAGTAACATGTATCTTAAATAAACACTATTTTTTAAAATAATATATATAAATAATAATTTCCACTTGTCATATTCCCACTTTTGTGGGAGTGGGACAACGACAAACCCAATGAACTAGTCAGTCATGAAAAATTTAGATGTCAGTGGATAATGTCAACTTATAATCGAGCCTTTAGTCACATTTAAAATAAATATATTAAAATAATTGAGAGGAGTGAATCTTTAGAATGTGGATAGCTTTTTCAACGCGGTTGGGACCCATCAACCAATTGGCAACTCTGTCGGCATCCCGCGCAGTGCTCTCCTCCTTTCTCAAATCCCCATGTGAAAATGATTCACTCGCTCTGCATTTGTCAGTTCTTCCTTCTTCCATCGCCATTGGATCATCGCCCTGCGCCTTTCTTCCCATCTTCCAGAGGAGCTCTCAATCCCAATGCCGCCATGCCTTCGCTTCTTCCACTTTTTACTTCCCCTCGCTGCCTTTCTTGTCTTATGCCTCAAAAGAACCGCTCTCGCAGGTGATCCCTACATCTTCTTCGATTGGACTGTCTCCTACATCTCTGCTTCTCCACTTGGAGTTAAACAGAAGGTTTCTTCTCTTCTTTTTCTTCTGCAATTTTCAGATTGCTTCCAAGGAGCTCTAGAACTGATTATTCTGATTATGTTATGCATAAATTTGGTTATTATATAGTTTCAATTTGATAGTCTTAGTCAAACTTCACAACTTGTTACTATTTTGGTATATATATAATTTATGTGGGCAATAGATTGATATTGTGCATTTGGCTAACTGGATTGGTTTTACTATATTAGAGTTTAGAACTGAGTTAAAAAACGAAAGTCAATAGGTGGATGAGAGACAGTTCATGGATAATTGTGAGCTTTAATCCAACAATTGGGATGAGATTAAAGCTAAGCCTAATTTTAGGAGTTTAGTTAACATTTTAAAATTATAGGACCAAATTAAAATTTAGTCTGGAAGAATAGGGATTACGTTTATAATTTGAAAAAAAAAATGTTATAATAAGGATTGATTAGTTCTAATATTCCGTGACATTGGAAATTATGTGTTCCTACCGTTCTAATGTTTGGATTATGACCAAAATTCTCATTGACTAAGAAGATGGAAGGTGTATAAGCAAGGACAACTATTGATGAGTTTAGATGAAACCAAAAAAAGAGTCATAAGGAGAAATGGGAGGTTTTTCCCGACAATTTCTGTTTCTGTTTCTGTTTCTGCTTCAACTTTTCTGTTTCTGTCTCTGTTACTGACTTCATGTTTATGTACTTTTATTTGCAGATCATTGGAATTAACGGACAGTTTCCTGGACCTGTGCTCAATGTAACTACGAACTGGAATGTTGTTGTCAATGTTAAAAATGACCTTGATGAGCCTTTGCTTCTGACTTGGTACGAACTATATCCACTAAAGAAACTGAAAAAGGTGTATGGTTGTCATAAAATTTAGTGCCTTTTAACTGTGTGTGTGATAGTGATAGTGTGAGATCCCACATCTCTTGGGGAGGAAAACAAAGTATTCTTTATCAGACGCGTTTTAAAAACCTTGAGAGCAAGCCTGAAAGGAAAAACCCAAAGAGAACAATATTTGCTAGTGGTGAGCTTGAGCCGTTACAAATGATATCAGAGCTAGGCATGAGGTGACGTGCCAGCGAGGAGGCTGAGCCCCGAAGGGGTTGGACACGAGACGGTGTGCCAGCAAGGACGCTGGGTTTCGAAGGGGGTGGATTGTGAGATCACAAATCGGTTGGGAAGGAGAATGAAGCATTCTTTATCAGACGCGTTTTAAAAACCTTGAGAGGAAACCCGAAAAGGAAAGTCCAAAGAGGATAATATCTACTAGTGGTGGGTTTGAGCTGTTACAAATGGTATCAAAGCTAGACACCCGGCGATGTGCCTGCGAGGAGGCTGAGCCCCGAAGGGGGTGGACACGAGGCGGTGTGTCAGCAAGAACACTGGGCCTCGAAAGGGGTGGATTGGGGGGTCCCACATCGATTGGAGAAGGGAATGAGTGTCAGCGAGCACGCTGGCCCCAAAGGGGGTGGATTGTGAGATCCTACATCGGTTGGGGAGGAGAACGAAACATTTTTATAAGGGTGTGGAAACCTCACCCTAGCAAAAGAACAATATCTACTAGCGGTGGGTTTGGGCCCAAAGAAGACAATATCTGCTAGCGGTGGATTCTCTTGCCGATGTGGTTTGGGCCACTACAATTAAGTTCTCAAAGTTTGATTTTATTTTTATTTTTGAATTCAGGAATGGTATACAACACAGAAAAAATTCCTGGCAAGATGGTGTTGCTGGGACTAATTGTCCAATCCCTGCTGGGTGGAACTGGACATATCAGTTTCAGGTCAAAGATCAGATAGGGAGTTTCTTTTACTTCCCTTCTTTGAACTTCCAGAGAGCTTCTGGTGGGTATGGAGGAATCACCATAAATAACAGAGACGTTATACCATTGCCCTTTCCGGTGCCAGATGGAGATATCACAATCTTTATCAGTGATTGGTATACAAAGAGTCACAAGGTCAGTCTCAAGCATGATTTGGTTCTTACTTTTGCTGATGGTGACTAGTAGCTTTTAACCTGACTTTGCTTTACCTTTCTTGATCTCATGTTTGATGGTGATACTGAAAAACATAGGAATTAAGGAAGAATGTTGAGAATGGGATTCCCCTTGGTGTTCCTGATGGTATCCTTATCAATGGAGAGGGTCCTTTTCGCTTTGATAATGCTCTTGTTTCTGATGGCATTCCTTTTCATACAATAAATGTTGAACCTGGTATGGTGCATTTTTATTTTAATATGTGATTGGATTCTTGACTTTTTGGTATGAAAATGATATCTATTATTATTTCTTTTATAGCAGACTCCAGAAGTGTATGGTCACGATCTTTTTAGAGTTCTTACACTTAGCCAACCACTGGGGTCCTAGGGACATAAAAGTATAGTTGACCTTTGAAGATACCATCAGGAACAAATCTACATAAGATATCCAACTTATTTTATCATTCTTATGGGCTTAGGAATCACTTAGTGCTGCACTACTGAGCTAGCGGAAATAGCTTAATGGTAGAGCATAGCCTTGTCAAGGTTGAGGTTGAGGGTTTAAGTCCCTCCTTCCGCTCAAGGCACTAACATAGTCTAATATATATTTTTTCCTAACATAGGTTCTTTGGACTTTTCCTTTCGAGCTTCCCCTCAAAGTTTTCTACACCCTTAGAAAAAATGTTCTCCCCAACCGATGTGGGATCTCACACCTCTACTAATAGAAGCTGTTTTATTACTTATTAACAAAATGGCCTACAAATCTACATAAGATATCCAACTTATTTTATCTTAGGAAAATATCCGCCCTCTGGATCCTAATGTAGTTGTTTGGATAGCTCGTGAAGCCATGTTAAGGCAATGTTTTGTCTCTGATTCTAAGTTGAAAAGACTATAAACCGATTATTTACGTTATTCTACTTTGATGTTTTGTTACCAGGCCTTTCGAATTTTTGTTTTACTCCATGAAAATCTTAATCTTATGGCTTCAAAGTTTCAAAAGAATATATAGTTTGAAACTTTTTCTTTCATAGGATTTGACACTTTGTTCTAGCACCGATAGACCATCTTCAATTATTTTACCTGTACGTACGTACAAATTGTGTATATGAAAGCTTTCACTTGTCATAATTAACATTTATCTTGTATGGTAATTGATGACTAAATTTTGGAAATTGATCTTAACCAGGGAAAACATATCGCCTCCGCGTGCATAATATCGGTATCTCAACGAGCTTGAATTTTAGAATACAAAATCATAACTTACTTTTGGTAGAGACTGAAGGATCATACACGGTTCAGCAGGATTATGCAAACATGGATATTCATGTGGGTCAGTCCTACTCATTTTTGGTCACAATGGACCAAAATGCTAGCAGTGATTACTACATTGTTGCCAGTTCTAGATTTCTTAATTCATCCTCTCTAGCTGGAATTAACGGAGTGGCTATCCTGCACTATTCCAATTCTCAGGGACCTGCTTCAGGTCCTCTTCCTGATCCTCCTAATGAATTGGACACATTTTTCTCAATGAATCAAGCAAGATCTATAAGGTTGTAGTTAGTTGCATATCCTTTTTGCGAACAAGATATCTTTCCCATTTCATAAAGATCTGCTAAAAGAAAATAAAATATGCAAACCTCATTGATATGGTCATTGGTTCTTTTGTCTTTAGGACTAGAAATAGAAATGCTATCAATTTCTTAACTCCATTTTACATGGTTATCTCACATTTACAATTCTTGTCATGATTAGATGGAATGTTTCTGCTGGTGCTGCTCGCCCAAACCCACAGGGATCTTTCAAGTATGGTCAAATCACTGTCACAGATGTATATGTGATACTAAACCGACCTGCCGAGCTTATAAATGGGAAGTGGCGAAGGACCCTCAATGGCTTATCATACTTTGCACCTTCAACTCCACTTAAGCTAGCTCAACAATTTCGCATCCCAGGTGTCTACAAACTTGATTTTCCAACTCGAATGATGGACAGGCCTCCCAAACTTGATACATCTCTGATTAATGGTACTTTCAAAGGTTTTATGGAAATTATTTTTCAAAACAACGACAAATTTGTTCAGACCTACCATTTGGATGGCTATGCATTTTTTGTTGTTGGGTGAGTATTGAATTTAATATCCTATGCTTTTTGCTAACTTTTAGGACTTCAAATTTGATGAAACCTGTTTATGTTGCAGCATGGATTTTGGAGTGTGGACTGAGAATAGCCGAGGGACTTACAATAAGTGGGATGGTGTAGCCCGCTGCACAACACAGGTAACTGGCCTATCTAATTTGTTGTATAGAGGCAAGAAAGCAGAAATGGTTTGAAACAAAAATTTAGAAAATTTCTTTGAAGCCTGTGCCTGGGGCTTGAACAAGCTAACTGAAGTACAAAAGATAGGGAAAAATAATGGATCATGGCCGGAGAAAGATGTAGTTATCATCTGTGAGATCCCGCGTTAGTTGGAGAGGTGAACAAAACATTTCTTATAAAGGTGTGGAAATCTCTCCTTAGTAAATGCGTCTTAAAACCTTGATGGGAAATCTAGAAGAGAAAGCCCAAAGAAGACAATATCTCGTAGTGGTGGGCTTAGACTGTTACATCATTGCTATTTTATAAAACTCCTTATCAAATGGACGTCTTGAAATATTACATTTATATCTAAATCGTTCATTTAGAGATTTTACCATATGGATACTCATAAAGTGAATACACAGACTTATATCGTGTTTCGTGGTTCAAGGTCTTTCCAGGAGCTTGGACTGCAGTTCTAGTGTCCCTCGACAATGCTGGCATATGGAATCTCCGTTCCGAAAATCTCGACTCGTGGTATTTGGGACAAGAACTTTACGTGAGTGTTTTAAATCCGGAGGTTGACCAAAGTGAGATAGCTATGCCTGATAATACCATATATTGTGGCCTGCTTTCTTCCTTGCAAAAGTAAGTTGTTAGCCTCATGCTCTTGTTTTTTTAGTAATATCATATCCTTTTCTGATTAGATTGAGAGAGAATCTATTAGATGACATCTTAAAAATCCTTTAAAATACAATTGTTTAGCCGTTATGAATCGAAAGAAACAACCGTACTCGAGAATTTAAGGACACAGTTATACAACCTATAGAATCAATCTTGTTCTTTGTAAGAAACCATTCACTTTCAACAACACTTCTCACCATTTGGATAGATTTTTAGAAACAATTTGTTCGATGACGAGGTCACACGTCGATTGGAGAGGAGAACAAAACATTTCTTATTATGGTGTGGAAACCTCTCCCTAATAGACGAGTTTTAAAAATCTTGAGGGGAAGTCTAGAAGGAAAAGCCCAAAGAGTACATTGTCTGCTAGTGGTGGGTTTGTGCTATTACAAATGTATCAAAGCAAGACACCTTGCAGTGTGCCAGCGAGGATGCTGGGCTCCCATGAGGGGTGGATTGTGAGGGAGGAGAACAAAACATTTCATACAAGGGTGTGAAAATCTCTCACTAGCAGACGTGTTTTAAAACCTTTAGAGAAAGTCTAGAAGGAAAAATTCAAAGCTACTAGCGGTGAGCTTCGACTATTACATTTAGTGTCAATCTTTCTCTTATTTTTTCAAATGAGAGTACAGTTGATTTTCTTGGATAATTGGAAGACTTTTTATGCAACTTCCATTAGCTCGGAGTTTCCACCGTTTTTTTTTACATGACATTGTATCGATAAAATATCTGTTTCGTATTATTAAAAACAAAACAAAATCGTTTCTTATTTCTTGTTTTCTGCAGGGATCAGTCTGAGAGATTCAAGTTCTCTGGTGTGGCATCCAGTGCTGATCCATTTCATTCAATTTTGGCTTTATTGTTCATGACATTGATAGCAACATTCGTCAGGTAACAAAGTTTGTGAATGTTATGTTGTGTAGAAAAACAGCTTTAATTCATTGTGCTGAATAGAATAGGATTATAGAGCTATTGGTTGGTAGTCTGATTTTTTTTTTTTTTTTTTGATTGGGAAAGAGAAGACATTATTTATTGATCGATGTATCAGTGCTAATAGAAACTTCCAACTATATATTCAAGTTTCCACAGATTTTGATATAGCAGATATCTAGAAAGACGATATTATCCTTTTAGGATTGATGTGCAGTTCTGTATGAGATTTAATATCCTAAAAGTTACCTCTGTAACTAAATGTAATAAGGTTTGACAATTATCGTATGAGGATAGATTAGGTTTGCTCTAGCTAACTTAAACACATGGTAAATAAGAGCTAATGTGAATAGTAAATAACTTAAAGAAAATGGTCCGATGAGAATGATAATGTAATAATGTTTGATAATTGTCTAATAAAAATAGTTTAGATATGCTTAGACCTAAAGACTCACTCATGTTAAAATAAACCTTCTCTAAGTTAATAAAAAAAACTTTCAAAGAGAAAATGACAGATAGAGTTGAAAATAGAGAAGATTATATATATATATATATTATATAATTTGTAAATAAATAAAAGTCAATTAAAATGTCACATTATTAAAATGTAGAAATTGTCAAATTTTGTATTAACTTAATTCTAAGTAATTTAAAATAAGTTTAAATGATAATTTATATTTATGTCTAGTCATTCCTTAATTTTAAAGATTAATAGCATTAAATTTTTAAAAAATTTAAAAGATTAAATATGAATCCCGAAAAGTTTGGGCATAAGAACGGTGATGGCAGTTGTTGAAAAAAATGTCTCGATGAGCTTTTATTTGCCGTTTATGTCACTAATCGGTGACGGACAAAGCTAACAAATAACGTTTAAGGTATATCCATGTCTCGAACCGAAAATATATGCACTACGAGAATATACCGACTAAAAAAATTTAAAATATGAAAAAAAAAAAAAAAAAACTCCCGACATTTTGCATAAAATTGAGGGGAAGTTCCGAAGGAAGGCGATGGCAATATGTATTAAAAGTCCACTGTACGGTCCATTTGTAGATGTGGCGAAGGGTTATTTGCAGCATTATTCAGTGCCTTCTCTTCCCCGATCTCAATTGTCTCCCGTCTCATTGCTTTCTCTCTCTCGTCTCTCCGCCGTTCCCGGCCGCCGGAGCTACTTCATCACTGTCCTCACACCCCATTCTCCAACCCCTTTTCCCCACAGTTTCATCTCGTTCTTTGATTCGATCCTCAAGACCTCTTTTTCTCGATCGCTCTTTCAATCTCCTCCCATTTGCTGGTGCCTCTCTTTCTTTTACCCTTTGCCGCAGAGGTTTGTTTTTGTTTCTCTGTTTGTGGAATGGATTGCTTTAGAGTTGCTTCCGGTTTTTGGCACTGCTCTTTTTCCCTTCCCCCTTTCAATCCTGGGGTTTTCAGTTCTGTAATTGATTGGTGTGTTTAGGGTTTCTTGCTGCCAGTTCTGTGTGTTCTTTTTCTCAAGCTGAATTGTGTTCTTCGAATTGTGTTCTGGTTTCTGGCTCTTTGGGTTCTCGTGGAATTTGAAGAGAAGGTGTTTTTGGGGTTGGGGTTCTTCTGAAACTGTGTTTCCCTCTTGTTTCATTCTTTTGTTGGAGTTCACATGGATTTCTTGTTCACTTTTGGGTGATAATGGCTCCAGCATGGTCAATGTAGGATTGGGCTAATTTCTATTTTGTTTTCCCGATGTAATTCTTTTCGAAATTTTAAACAGTAATTCTCTTAATTAGTAGTTTTTGTTTACATTTTATGACTTAAGTTTTCTTATGTGTATGATTTGTTATGTGCATGATTTGCTAACAATCTTACAAATGTTCGATTTGGACTAAAGGTTTCTTTATCTTAGAAAATTACTCAAATTCTAACTATTTTACTTCTTTAAGTACAACAAATGTGAGGTATGGAGGTTTGAACTTCCAACCTGAAAGGAAGGAGTACATATCAATTAACTCTAAGTTCCTCAACCTAATTAGATTTACTTCCTCCTTTCAAATCATCAAGTGATGGCACATCATATATGTACTTTTTCCTTTTATGTAAGCCATGGCTTGTTTAGATTGTTCATTTTAATTTTAATTTCTTGAACAAACAACAAGTTCATTGCATTTTATCATTAAAGAGAGAGAAAAAGTAGGTTTGTTGTCTTGGAATTCTAATCTCACTACTCTTTGGGATTTTATAATTGCAGTTATAATGTTACATTGTTCCAAGGAAAATTGATACATGGAATCTGAAGATAAGAAGTTTGGCCGAGGTAAATGTCGATATAGTCAATTTAGTCCCCTTTCTCTCGTGCACTGGCATTTAAAGAGTGAGACATAGCTTGGTATATACATTGATGCTTCTATGTTTAGAAATCTATGGATGTTTTTTTGGATGATACGATAGTGTTGTAAATGAACGTGCCCGTTTTGATGGTAACATGCCCTTGGGTCGTCTATTATATACCTAGGAGCTCAATGTTGAATATTTTTTGGTATAGAAGGATCTCTATGTATATCTCTTGACCACTTATATTAGAAATTTATTTCCCTGGGTTTACTCTTTTAATATCTATGACTGTGGTAGTTGAGCTAGAGCATATGATTCTAATACAATTTTTACAAGACATGCAGAGGGCTATAGGATTTATGGGTTGAAACATAGTAAAACCAAGGTTTTGCTAGATCTAGAATTGTGGTTGGAAAACTATAGTTCAAGTTTAGAGCTGAATTAGAACACTTGACCCTTAGATGAGGTTTTACTTTTAAAAGAGTCTTTAAGGTTTGCCTACCTCTTTTTTTTTTTTTTTTTTTTTTTTTTTTTTTTTTTTTTTTTTTTTTTTTTTTTTTT
>NW_019268534.1:589101-619457 GCF_002738365.1 Cucurbita moschata
TTTTTTTTTTTTTTTTTTTTTTTTTTTTTCCTGGTGCATGTGCATATATAGAAGACTTATTTATATGTTTTTTTTATAAAAATATTTATCTTGTCACCCGAATTTTCAGTGTATTTTTATTTGTACCTTCAGGGCCTAGGGAACTGACTGGTGCTGTGGATCTTATAAGTCACTACAAGCTGTTACCTCACCATGATTTTTTCTGCAAGAAGTCGCTTCCATTGTCAATTTCGGATACACATTATCTTCATAACGTGGTTGGAGACATAGAAATTAGAAAAGGGGAAGGGATGCAGTTGAATCAACTCATACAGAATACTTCTTATTCTAGAGAGACCAATGCCCGCATACAGCCATTTGACCAAGATATTCTCATCGGAGCCTTCCAACTGAGGGAAACTGGTCCTGTTGATCTGCCTCCTGTAAGAAATCTTTAACTAAAGTTGTTAAAATGAGCCACTTTCTTCAGCTTTCTTCAATTAGCTGGAACTTAGATTTCACCAAGGCAACGGGTCGATTATCAGCATTTGTTGTCCTGATTCTTTTCTCTGCAAGTGATGATCCATCCTTTTTTCTTTGGTTAGGCCGAGAAGGGTGTTGCTACTATTCCAGGGAAGTCAAGAAGTGAGTCCAAAGATAAAGACAGAAAGCATAAGAAGCACAAAGATAGGGATAAGGAGAAGGATAGAGAGCATAAGAAGCATAAGCATCGACATAAAGACCGAAGTAAGGATAAAGACAAGGACAAGAAGAAAGAGAAAAGTGCCCATCAAGATTCTGGCGCTGATCATTCGAAGAAGCATCATGAAAAGGTTGGAAAACCTTTACTCTTTTCCTGCTCTTTGTAAATACCAAAATTAGATAACAATGGGATAGTTAAGGAATAGACTGTCATTGGCATTAACGTTATGGACGTTTTCGTATCCCTTTCACTGAACTTTCTTCATTTTACCTAGACTATCAAACCCTTAGCATGCCTTGAGGGCGGGGAAGTTAATTGATCTATACCATATTTTCTCTACTAAAAATTAAGGATTAAGTGGTCTTTTTGTTTTTACTACCAAGTGAGCTGTTTCTTAATTTTTAACTTCACTCAATTTTCAGAAAAGGAAGCATGATGGAGAAGATGACATTAATGACATTCATAGGCACAAAAAAAGTAAGGTAATATGAGGTCCATTATTTTTCAGCTGTAGATTGCTTGCTTACTGCAAATAAGGATTACCCAGGCCAACTTATATCTCCTTAATCCATGTTTTGACTTTTCAATTGATTGTTTTCTAACTAAGCCTTCTGCATTTAATTTCTACAGCATAAGACCTCAAAAATCGAAGAAATGGGAGTGATAAAGGTAGCGGGGTGACATTGTGGCATAATCTAGGTCATTTATTTCCTCGTATGGTTGTAGAAAGATTGGTGGAATTTTCACTTAATGTGTCAAAAAAAATACTTGAGGTATATTTATATCTTTCAAGTATATTCTATATTCAATTGTTCTTCATTTGATTACATTTTTGTTGGTTTTTTCTTTTCTTTCTCATTTGAAAGGACCTAATCTTTCATTGAGAAAAATGAAAAAAAAAAAAAAAAAAGCATACAAGAAATGAAACCCAGCCCAAAATGGCAGACCAATAACAAACTGTTGCTCCTATAGGAGCACACAGAGGAGCATTGACATCCAACCATCATATAACTTAAAACAGAAAATAGAAACTCGTCCATTAGGAGTCTACAAAAAAAGAGGGTTGGAACCTACAATGACCATTTTCTCTTGGGCCCTATAGAATTCCCTTAGAAGGATTAGGATGTTATCAAAATGCGAGAGATTCCATGTATTTTTATCTTGTTGTATTGTGGAAATTAAGTCGTTCTTTTGTAGTTTATTTAAGAGTTCCTTGGCAAGTTTCTAGAAAAAGGTTCTTTTTCACATTAGGAGGTTGCGTGGGAGCTTTTTATCGGTGGAGTATATTCTAGTGGAGCTTTTGCAAGGACTGTTGTTAAGGATGGAGCTGTGTGCATGGAAAAGTTATCAAATCTTAGAGGTTGGTTCACTGAATTTGCTTCTCTATCCAATGGGGTAAGGAGGTAAAAGTTATCAAATCATAGCTATGTGCGTGGAAAGTTATCAAATCATGGGGAAGATCTCGTTGCAAGAGTAGAAAAAGGTTGCAAGGATTAAAAAACATAACTGTAGCATTGATTCTCTTTTAGAAGCTACTTTGATAAGCTTGTAAAACACATCCTCTCCTTCCCCTTGGCTCGTCTCTCTCATTCTAGTAAAAGGAGTTCAAGAAGTATTTAATCAATGCCTCAACGGTGGAAAGTCTTTTCACACCCAATCCATCTCAATGCCACACCAACTGGGACTACTAAATGTTCCTTTTAACCATTAGTTGTTAGACTTATCATTTGTATAAAACGTGTCAATTCTTTGAACTCGAAGAACTCACCCTCAATCTCTTTGTTCCAAAGGATTTCTGATTCAAAGGAGTTGAAGACAATTGGTTAAGGTATCATTTAACTAGCCATTCTGAGCATAGCTCAAAACATATCCTGGACCTAAAGGCGAGATGTTAGAATCTCCACCCCTACTAGTGAAGGGTCAATGGAAAACTATGGGTGTTAAGAGTTAAAACCTTCCTTCTCTATAGGAATCACACTTTTGTTCTCTTTCAACTTCTACTAGCACCATCTGTGGCCATGTTAGAGTTGCAACCTAACTGAAGAAATGCAATGGGGTTGTGAAGGATACCTCCATTGATATACGTTTGTGTGTGTGTGGGCCAGCGTACATGCTCTTAGGATATTTTTATGAGACAACCACCTCGACCTTGTTGATATATGTATTTGGCAAAATTGGATTCTAGACTTGCTTAATTAGCTAATGGGTTTAAGTTTGTTTATGTATTTATAGGTTTCCTTTGATTCTGATCATAATCTTTCATCATTATTTTATTCCTTGCGTGGGATTGTGTCTCATGGTTGAAGGATTGGTCTTCTGTTATGATGAAACTTGAAACAAAAATAGTAAAGGATAAGAGAACATATTAAACATGCATATTAAACGAATGCATGCCTTAGATTTAGTAGTAACGTAGCTGAGCTTTCATGATCTTCTTATGCTCTTGTCTTCTCGTATTTGGTTTTTCCTGAACCCTTTTGAGTGTATGATAGTTTTTCTTTCTTCGTGCAGAGTAGCTTCTGATGAGGGTGAATTCCACAAAATGTAAAAAAGAAAAGAAAAGAAAAGAAAAGAAAAGAAAAGAAAAGAAAAGAAAATTGTCATTTGTATCATAACAAACAAAATGATGGGGTCTGATAGATAATATAAACATGAGCGATTTGGTGGATGATTAGTTGTGTACCATTCATTATGTTCCTGTTTTCATTTCCTAGACTGTTTTCAAGCTGTAGTTCGAAGTAGCATTTCTTCGTCTTCGGTATTTTGAACGAAGACAGAAGGCTAGAAATCTCTCTTTTCTCCATCCCTGCCCATCGTGTTTGTTCGTTTCGTTTGAGTTAAACTGAATTCGTTTCGAGAATGTGTATTTTTGTTGTTGGCATATGAGAGAGGGGAAATGTGTATAGAAAATGGAATTTGAGCCATCATTTTTCTCACTGTTTTTGGCTCATATCTTATGGACCTTATAATTTCCTTTAGTCTTCTTGCATATTGTTACCTTTGAATTATGTGTAAATTTTGATGACTTGTTAGAGAATGTTACTATAGATTCATGTTCATGGATTATTCTCTTTTAACCTTCTGGTAAATCCAAACTGCATGGACTTCAGATTCTTCTTCTGTAAAATCACTATAAACCACAAAAAACAACACTTTCAACCTGTAAAAATTGGTATACAGGGTCACCATTGGAGATTCGGTAAGAAATCCTTGCTTAACGATTTCTTTCTCGAGTCACAATCGGATCATCGATTGTGCCACATAGCACCACACGAGTATTTGGTTGACAGGCAAACATTATGATTCTTTCTAGATTGTCTCTTACTATTAAGAGACTGATGACCACTCTGAGTATTACCATAACGTCCAATCTTGCTCTTAGGAGGGAGCGATCCTTCAGTTACCACCTTGATGCAGGGGTGGTTCCCAAAAATGTCGGTTTGAATTTTATGAAAAATGTCAATAGTTCAGAATGTAAAAGATTTATTAAAAAAAATATTATTTTTAAAAAATAAATTGAAATTTTACATTATTAATAATGTGTTTTTGTTGATGATTTGTCTATTTTTTTTTTTAAAAAAAAATGATACAAGTGTCTATTTATTTTGTCTCAACGTCGAACTTATGAATATATGAAAATGTCGATATGTGGATATAAATTTAAAATCTATGCGGTAAGGTCATCTCTTGACGTGTTTAGTTGTGTATGACATCATCGGTAAGGTCATCTCTTGACGTGTTTAGCTGTGTATGACATCATCTCGTATCATGATAAGGCGATGTTGTATGGTTGAATTAAAAAAAAAAAAAAGCAATTTTAAAAATAAATTTGGAGAAAATTATGTTTTTTTTTTCTTTCTTTCCAAAAGTAAAAGTAAAAAAACTAATTTTATTATATTTAGCAATTTTTTATTTTTGTTGTCTAAAGCGAGCCAATTGCCGATCAGGCTATAAGCCCTCTCTCCGCCAATCCCCAAAATCAAGCGGTTCCCATGATTCCGTTCATCTTTTTTCTTCAATTCGCCCTCTCTGTTGCATCCACTTCCTTGAATGATTCTTCGGCGGATGCGATAATTTCGCAGATCAAGGAGGGACGAGAACAGAGAGAATTGGATTACTTCAAATTGACGCTGCAATGGCCTGGCACTGTCTGCAAGGGCACCGACAGCTGTTGTTCCTCCAACGCATGCTGTAATAGGTGAGTGCTTCTTCTCTTTTTCCTACAACATTCCCCGTTTAGAATCCTCGATTACTCGTTACTTTCGTTTGAGGTTCTACAGCTAAGTAACTTCTACAGCCTTTTCACATTCCCCGTTTGTGAATTAATTAATTAAGCTGTAGAAGTTACCACATTCCCCGTTTAGAACAGACCAAATAGGAGAGATCCTACAAATTTAAAATTATGCGTCCAAACCTCTTCAATCAATTCTATAATATAAAAACCATCGGAAAATTCTTGATATTTTATAATAACAAGATTCTATCATCTATCATTTATAGTAAATCCCTTATGGAAAGATTTACAGACGTGAAAAATATAAGTTCAATCAATTCTATAAGGGGGGGAATCATGGTAATGATCAAAGAGGAGAAACATTTTGCCACTATGAATCTTTGTTAGGCATAGTAAGTGGACAGAAACCGAAGAAATCTTCTTCGATAATCTTGGAGTGGATATTTGTAATCTAAGGTGAAATTTTTTGTTCATTGTTAGAGTTGCTATAGACTTTGTTAGATTTCATGCCCTTCTGCCATCCCTTATGGTTTATAATGTATCTTTTTGTTCCATCTATTAATTTTAGAACACTTCTTCGTAAGTTACTTTCAAGTTGTAGTAGCTTTCCAATGATCTTTCATGGATTTAAATTTGAGCGTCTTCTTGCACCATCATCTACATTCTGTGTTATTGTTATTAGGCAATTGGGTACTTCGACATTGAAAGAATTACCATGGAGATGACCCCAAAAAGTAGTTGAGAAAAGGTTATTAGACCATTGATAGAACAAAAATTTCAAGTTTATGGTTGTGAAAGTTTTGCCTATAGGTCATGTTCGGTATTTTCTTGAGCGTTCTTCTGAATTCTCTTGATGTTCTTTTTCATTGTTCATAAACTTATGCTCATTTATCCTTTCTCTGGTAGATCTGGTGCTTTTGCTGACTTTACGATTCGTAAGTTGAAGCCACAACTGCATTTCTTCCACAACTTATAAGTGCAAGCGGTGTTTATAAGAATAAACTTGGAGTCGTTCATTTGTTTGAGAATTTTCTTTATATAAATATAAACTATTAAGAGTTCGTTATTGTATGACTACGAATTTATAATCTGTTGCTTGCGTGATAGATGGGTTATGGCCTGATTATAATGATGGAACATGGCCTTCATGTTGCAATGGAACAAGTTTTGATGAGAAGGAGGTGCGTTGTTATTAAAGTTAGGCTGTTGATATTCATGATATGATCCATGGTTGAAGAGCTAAAACAAAACTTTTTCAGCCTATTGGCTTTATTTTGATCATTGTGCCGTTTACTTTGTTCTTGTGTGGCACAAGGCATTTTTGTATCATCCTGCATAATTTTATCTTGCAGATTCATTCCTTACTTGATCCCCTGAAGAAATATTGGCCATCTTTGAGTTGTTCATCTTCAACTTGCCATGGTGGGAAGGGATCATTTTGGGCTCATGAGGTGACCATCACTAATACAAGATATATTTGTGTAAATTTGCACTGATGGTACCCAAGTTTTAACTGATTCTTTTTTCCCCACTTTTTGTTCCTATGATGGCTGAATTGGCTACTGCATTGACTAGTGGGGTAATAATCCTTGGCTTCTCTCACTTGGATACTATAATCTATATTCTATAATGCATTGAGGCTTTACTTCTTTTATTGCATTTTTCTGATTGGCAAAGGATAAATTTTTAGATTTCTGATGAACTATAAAGATTTTAAAAGGCGTTCACATCATGGCCATATATGATCTATGCATTGCATAATGATATCCTATACAAAAGTGTATTTTTCTGTCATTTACCTTGGACCAATGATGCTCAACTTTGATGTTGGCCCTTCGTATCTACGTAGAGTTTGTTCTTGATTGGATGTGACAGCATATGTCTTTTTGGTAATTTGCTACGTTTTAGGACACAGGAAATAGTTTGATATGTTCATATTATTGTTTTAATGCCAATGTTGGAATCAGAGCATGTTTAATGTTCTTCCCATCCTTTGGTTTTCTCATATTGTATTTCTATGGCATGCAGAGAAGCATGGAACTTGTTCTTATCCAGTAATTCGGGATGAATACAGTTACTTTTTAACTACTCTCAACGTTTTTTTCAAATATAATGTCACTGTAAGTATTGGAATGATGCTACCCTTTCTACATTAGCTCTAATATCAATAGATCAGATCATGCTGCTTGCAGTTTAGTTCCCCATTTTTGCTGTTGTCGATTTTTCCCTTATTTGATTAATTTTACTGCTGACTGAATAAGACACATCTTACTACTCGAAAAGCTAACGATTTGACCAAATCCTGCCATTATTGAACCCAAAAGAGAGAATAAAATACGTAGTTGATTACTGAAACACATCTATGGAAATTGAAACAACTAGGCTCCGTTTAATAACCATTTAGTTTTTTGTTTTTGAAAATTAGCTTATAAACACTGCTTACACTTATATAAGTTTCTTTAATTTGCTATTCATATAATGTATTTAAAACCTTTATTATTTCTTATTTTGCATTGGAATGAGTTTGGTTACTAATGAACATGTTATGTCCCAGAAAGTTCTGAATGATGCTGGATATCTACCTTCAAATACCGAGAAATATCCTCTTGGAGGAATCGTTTCAGCAGTTGAGAATGCTTTTCATGTCACCCCTTCTTTAGCATGTTCAGAGGGTGCACTGCAGGAACTTCGTTTATGTTTCTACAAGGATCTCAAGGTTGGTTCCTTAACTTATAAATGTATAATAGGTTCTTCAATTCTTAAATTTGCAATTTTGTATCTAATAGATCTTGAATTTTCAATTTTTTTTTAGAAGTTATGAATCTAACACAAAATTGGAAGTTTAATATTCTATTAGACAAAATTTAAATTTATATCTAACTCTAACATCCAACGAACTATGAGATTCAAAATTAGAAGTTCAAGAATAAAATAGGACGGAAATCTTAAAGTTCGAGAACGAAACTTTTAGTTTAGCCTAGTATTAGTTATCCTTCTTGGCTGGCTATGTGTAATTTTTGGTGGATTTAAAATGCTTTTAGGAAAAATGTTAGATATGTGTGGATACCTTCTTTTCACAAGTGTGATCTTAGTGATGTTTATGGGATATCTTTTGGGTTACTCAAATGATTATGTTTGCTTTATTACAGCCTCGTGACTGTGTTCAGACCGACTCACAGAATGGGATCATCTCTTCAAATTTTTCGTGTCCCCAATATGTGAGCTTACCAGCATATGAGCCAAGTGGCAATAATATTTTCAAGTTCGTTGATTCAAGTAGGCAATATCTAAGTGCTTAACGTTCATTCTATTGAACATTAAAGATTATATATATATGAATCTGTAGTGTATTATGTTTCTAACGCATGGTGGATTAGAGCTTCGTTAACGATGCATTTTTAATCTTAATCTTGATTACTGCTATCAAATTGAAAAATGTCTTACTGTTGTAGTTTCTTCACTGAGATTTAATTAGCCAAGAAATTACTCGGATTATCCAAGGGATGTTGGAACTTGGAAGATTAGCATGTCAATTTCTACTAATTCTAATTTTGAAACTTGGACGTTAAAAAAAACATTTTGATCTCTTAACATTTAAGAAATGATTCTAAAACACCCTTGAACCGTAAGAATTACCAAGAGGTGTGGATAAATGATCCTCTTTTTTTAATATTTATATTTTTCTAACATATTAATAAGTATTTTCTAATCAAATATTGAAGTGAAATTCAGAGTCAGTTTCAAAAGACGGTGTAAATAAACTTCAATATTTTACCTCAGCTTTCTCGGAAAATCTTCCTAGGACTCATCTTTGTAGGAAAAGGAACTACGAGAAGGGAATTTGCTAATTTTAGGGTTTTCGAAATCCTCTTTTCTTTTCTTTTCCTAAGTTGAGACTATCTAGAAATTTTGAACATGCATGGGGGGTCATACTTCTAGAAATTTCTTCAAAATTGAGACTCTATTGTTGTCCCTCTGATAACTCCTCCTTGGAGACAAGTTTTCTAGTAGGATTCAACTATCCAAAAGTTTGAATTTAATGTCAAATTGTGAGGTGAAAAAGAAGCCAATGAAACTAACAATAAATCAAGAATCATGAAGCAAACAAAAGGTTAAAAAACTTCCACGACCAAGACGATTCAATCCTTAAAATCGATGATTCAATCCTTGAAGTCTCGTATCTAAGAAATACAATAGTTTAGTTTGATATAACCATCTCAAATGAAAGGTAGGGATGATGTATAGCATGAAGCTCTCCTTTTGTACAAAATACTTGGATTTTATTTAGGAGAAAGCAAAAAAAAGGAACGGAGTTGCACCTTTTACATGGGGTTTTGTCCTGCAATTGTTGGTACAAAATTCCACCTACAAGATATGTTAAGATATAGGTAAGAGAAAAGGAAAATACAAAAATGCTAGGCAAAAACTGAGGTTTCATTCCCTAGAGTTCCCATAACCCTCCTGACCAAATAAATGCCCAGCATCATAGCATTAGCCAATGAATATCAAAATCAGATTTACATTGCACGGATATATCACAGACAGGTATTTATAAAAATCAACAAATTTAGAAAAGCTATTTAAATCAATTAAGTTGTATTTACTTACTTCTAAGCTAAGTTATAGATCTTGTTGCTACTATTCATTATTTATGTTGGGATTAATATTTAAATCAATTAAGGACAAGACTTAATCCTTAGTATTGATGTTGGACTCTCGGATTTACAGATATAACTATAGACATTTCAATCCACCAAATTGCAAGGCATGTAGATGATAAATGTTACTGTCATAGATAAATCATCAACTCTGCAAATTAGAGGGCTGGAAATGGGAAAAGTAAATGTTTTAAATAGTGTTTCTCAAAAAGAGAGGCAACTAAACACGACAGCCCTTATTATGGGTTTTTTATTTTTTATTTATTTATAATTATGCGAACACTAGAAAAATGTAAATAAGTATTGTTGAGAGTCCTTAATTTCGATAAGAATAAATTAAGGGATATGGAGATGGCTGAGGCACCCTTGGTCTGCTTTTTTTACAAGTGCACCTCAAACCCATTGGTTCTTATACACCATGAGTAAATATTTTGATGAAGGAACCATCAAATCTATCAAAAGTTTATTTCCATAACCAAAAAGCACATAAGATTCATTTCATAGTCGACAAATATTCAGGATGCACGACAAGCTCATTATTGCTGCGATAAAATATGACACTCAACCATAGTATGAAACAGCTCGTGAATTTAAAAAATAATTCATGCCAATTCATACCTAAATAACGAGCTCCACGAGGAATCAGTCACTCAGTCATTGGCCTGCTACAAGGAAAGAAATGCTGTGAGGAAAAGGGAAGACAGTCTGTCTCGAGCTTTACTAAGTGGCACACAGAAAAAAAATGATTGCAAAGAATTTCGACCCACTAAATTGTATAAAAGCAAGACTAGAGATATTAGCAAGAATGAATCTGACTGAAATTGGGAGAGGCTTAATAGGTTAGCTAGCGACATGCTAATTACTTCTTTCTGCAACAAATCTTGCAATTCGACACATAAACATCCACATCTTGACTCTTGAACATACCCATAAAGCATCAACAAAAGTTGTCATTCACCTTTAGATTTAACATTCCAAAGTGCCCTTACAATAGTATTCTCATAGTAACATTTCCAGAAGTGATGATCCATTGCACAACACTGACCTCATCTAAATTTTTATTGATCTGCTTCCACCATAAAATGAGGATAAGTTCCCTATCCCTAAAACATCCCCTAAGATTTGCTGTTAGCTAGACAATCCTAGAATTATGGAAATTAAGGTCAAAGTAATAATGCTGGTAGGGAATTTGGATAATGCATCAAACAACCTTGTTTACTATGTTAAGGTGATAATAATTTCCAATACAATAACAAGCAACTTAATCAACACTCAACCATGGCTGATCTACTGGGAGACAAATTCTTCTTAATCCTTTTGGATCAAAACTCTCTCCCCAACAAATAAGACCTCCATTTTTGTAGGTCATCAATTCTTGCACGTAGACAGACTTATGTCTGACCTGATTAGTAAGAATTTGAATGGAAGGTGATCAGTTATCCAACATCTACTGTACCACGTTGCATAAATTTCAACCACAAACTCCTTGTTAAGGCTCGGTATAGCCAGCAGTGGTAGGGTGGGTATGGCCATTTTCAGACAAACAAAGGATTTCTCTGTTTTGTAATTCCAAGCATATTGATTATATACCCTCTCGAAAACTTGACATACCCTCTTAATCCCAAAAAGATCACATAATTCTCGTGAGGAAACTGGTACTGGCCAACTAGTCATAGATTCAATTTAGTAAGTACATGCTTGAATTCATCAAGAAGGAAACAAAACGTTTAAATACCATATTTTCCCAATGTCTCACCATTTCCAGCCCCAGTGTGTGTATGTTTTTTAGTAACTTCAATAGCAAATAAGCTCATAAAATTACATCTGTAAATTTCTTCTAGTCATAATATTCCAACTCATAGAGTGCTCATTCTATTATTCGAAAACAATCTTCATCTTAAGCACCGGCACAGCAAAAAGGATCCTGACATTTCACTGCCATTGCCAATGAACAAGCCTCAATCTATGACAGTATCTCAACTTCAATTACGGTTGTTTCCCCCTCACTTCCACTGCGAACCCATTCATCCTACTTTCTCCCTTACATGCTACAAACCAATTCGAGCCAAATCTGGCTGGGTTCTTTAAAAGAACTGTGCATTGACATTCATGAAACGTAATCAACAAGAGTAAGCTCTTCAGCAACTCAAAGGCAGGTCTCAATAGCTTAAGAAGGATTAAACGGAAATAAAGAAACCTTGCCTCGATGATTTAATGTTCAGTTTTACTTCTACATTCATGCTTAAATCGGCTATTTAAATTGTCTAAAATCCTTATGGAAATTTTAAATCTTTAGTTTCCCCCATGAAAAACGTTAACAATCTACCAAAGCAAGAGCTGATACATTATAATAAGAAAGAAAAGATAAATAGACATTCAATCATCCCTATCTCTGTCCAATTTCGAAAGACAGTAAATCATGGTTGCGGTAATGCAAGACAAAATTTAGTAAGTTCAGCGAAAGCCAATAGTCGAAGAGTAATCGACACAAGTAAAATGGATTAGCTAGTGAATAAGGTGCACACACATTATCACACGTAAAGCAATAGCTTTGTATTTACGTTCAAGCTCCATCAGTAACACAGAAAGAGAAATACCTCAGCAGATGGAATCGAATCCCGGTTTCGAACCGACTCAAGATTCGAGATTCTAGCTTCCAGTGCATCGAAATTCCGCTCAATCTGTATCAATGAGAGGAAAAAACAACCAACAACATCAAAAACCACAATATGAAAACCTCCTGGGAAGGTGAAAGAACACGAAAATTTCAGGATCAAAACAAAACTTGCATCAGATGAAAGAGCACATCGATGAGCCAGTAGATCTCTCCAGACGAATTGCGAAATCGAAGCGGACGTGGCTGCAAATCCAACACTGAACCAAAACAATCGAGTTCTCAACATCTTCTCCCTCGCCGCTTTCTTCAAGAACGAACCGCGCAAGCTTTGCAAGAGTTCCGACTCGTCGTGTAATGATGTCTTTCGCGTCAATTTCAAAGCTTTTAGTTTTATTTTGGTTTTTTCTTTTTTGCAAAATAATAATAATAATTTTTTATTATTATAATATTTTTTTACCCTAAATTCATCCTATTAGACCCTAAAACATAAATAAATATTACAGTTTTTACCGTCAAATGTCGACTTCTACTATAGTGGCGATGTATGACTCGATAAGCTCGAAAAGCAGGTCGGTACATTATGAAAATTTTAAAAATTTAAGGGTTGTTGATCGGGGTACCACTAACAATTACATGACGACATTAAGGATATACTAGTATTCACATTGGAAAATTGAACATTAAGCCAAATTATGATGAATATCCTCGTTTGAAATTCGAATACACTTACGATGTAGAAAGTCGGAGATGGAAAACCTATTTCAATCATCATTCTCGTAAAATATTAGGTTCCGAGGGAGTTTTTTCTCCATTTTTTTTTGTGTTTTTTTAAATTATTTTTAATGGATAATTATCATTTTCTAATATAATTTCTAAAATATCTTAATAAATCCAATAATATTTCCTAAGAAGAAAAAAAATATCGACATCATATCATTTATAAACCGTATAAATAATTAGGATAGACAGTAATTGGGGTCGGGACAAAAAATATAATATCGATCTCTGACCTTGTTTAGCTAATAGTGAGAAATCTCTCCAAACTTCATATCATTTCTAAACAGTATAAATAATTAGGGTAGACAGTAATTGAGGTCGGGACAAAGAATATAATATCGATCTCTGACCTTGTTTAGCTAACAGTGAGAAATCTCTCCAAACTTCCTCCCCATTTTCAGTTTAGACTGAAATTCTCCGACCCATTCGAAGCAAGTCTTCGAGTGTTCAATGAACACCTTTCACGAAGATTGGTATAGAAGGAGAATGTCATGGTTGAAAAGACATTTATTCCTAAAATTACATAATGATATCAATGTCCCATTACATAATTTGATTGCTCTGCTCCCTCCAACAGCATATGTGATCATAAGCTAAGCCCACATTCACACCATTTGAATATCATTAATTTTCTTTGAACTTAAAAGCCACATTGTGTTGGCTGCCTAAGCCTAACCTGATTCAGATTGCTTGCTCAAGTCCCTGAGCATCTTTTCGGCATCCATGCGCTCGATGATACGACGAGCTTCTTCTTCTGTTGCTGGAACGACGTTGCGAAGTCTGAATCCGTTCCCATTCGCTTTTGCCTCTGGACGCACGGTGAAAGTGAAATAGAACGTGTTCGAAACCTGCATTGGATTAGTAAATCACAAACACTTAGTATGCTTACAATTTTAGTTTCTACAGATTGTCAATCAGCAACAAAACTAACATCAGAAACTTTCATTTGACAGAAGCAATTATGAAAGTGTGAGGGAATTTGAAGCCTCTGGGGCAGAGTTTTTTTGTTTATGAGTGTATGAGACAGATGTAATGTTTTAAGCTCAAATCCTTTGAGCTTATATTTTCAAACAATCTACTAAAGTACCACATGGGCTTGTGTTTTTGGCTCTATGTTCAGTTTGGTATCGAGTTTGGATGACAAGAACCAAAACATTCAGAGACCGAAACAAACATTTCAAATGATAAAATATTTAACAACGGATATACAATTGTATTTAAACCATAGATTTGTCGAACAGTATTTGTAACTGCCCAAGCCCACTGCTAGTCGTTATTGTCCCTTTCGGACTTCCCTCAAGGTCTTTAAAAATACATCTGTTAGGGAGATGTTTCTACACCCTTATAGGAATGCTTTATTCTCCTCTCCAACCGATGTGGGATCTCACAATCCTCTCTCTTGGGAGCCCAGCATCCTCGCTGGCACACTGCCTGGTGCCTAGCTTTGATACCATTTGTAACAAGCCAAACCCACCACCAGTAGATATCGTCCTTTTTGGACTTTCCCTTTTCGGCTTCCCCTTAAGGTTTTAAAATGTCTATGTTAGGGAGAGACTTCCACACCCTTATAAGGAATGTTTCGTTCCCCTCTCCAACCAATGTGGGATCTCACAATATTAACATATACAGGATATTTTACCTCGCTAGACCTGATCTCGGGCCTAGTGACGTGGGCAACGACTTCAACGTTGATCAATGGCTGATCTGGATTGTCGAGTTCCGTGTAAAGAACACAAGATGTGAAACGTAGGAAGTCACCGACATCTACCTGCACATTGAAACAACCAACACTTTATGCTATTGAGATATTTGTTTCATTTCTACCAAGTGACCCTATTCCTATACAAGAGTATAAAAGCGAGGCACACTCACAGGTTTTAAGAAATCAACATGATCAACTTCAAAAAAGTAAGGCACCATTCCAGCAAATACATATGCTGTTGAGAAAGCCAATTCAAATGCTCGTTGCATCAGAAACCCTCCGAAAATGCGACCATGTATGTTTCTTTGTTGTGGTTGACAAATCAAAGAGTTCTCGAGGCGAGTATCCCTGAGAAGAATGCTGTCTCTGTCTGCCAGGGCTGGCATGTCACAGAAGATTCTTCCCTCTGCTAGCAAAGCATCAATTCTTTTTATATCACCATTTTCCAACCCCCACATACCACCTCTATTCTTCCTTTTCCTTAACTTACTTCTGGCTTCTGCTCCCTCAAAAAGTAGTTTTTCTTCCTCAGTTTCTGGCAAAATCCTGTTAACCAAAGCAGCTTTCCCAGTCTTAGAGTCGCGAGCCACGAATATGAAGTTTGCTGTCAGAGCAACTGAACCAAAAAGATTAATGATAAGTAAGCATCATTTCCTATAAATTTAGGAGTCACTAAGAACACGACTCTCCACAATGATATGATATTGTCCACTTTGAGCATAAGCTCTCGTGGCTTTGTTTTGGGCTTCCCCAAAAAGCCTCATCCCAATGGAGATAGTATTCTTTGATTATAAACCCACGATCATTCCCTAAATTTGCTGATGTGGGACTTTCATCATCCAACGGGTACCAGAAACTAAGCAAGAAGATGTCCAACAAGAACTCTCTCTCTAAACTTGTTGTCGTTAGTATTACTTTGAAGTTCGGTTCGGCACAATGTTTATTTCGGAAGCAAGAGGAGTCTTGAAAAACTAACGGTGATAAAAGAATCTTCTGTTGCTTTTTGGAGGAAGGTAAAGGGCCTCCATTTTGAAAGAGGATGGTGAAATCATATCTTTTTCTTTGAGTTTGGCTTTAGGCATGGACATTGAGAACTGTTTGTAGATAATAAACAGCACTTGAAAGAGGATAATGAACCAAGAAACTGTAATAGCCCCTTTAGCGTCCACCGCTAGCGGATATTGTCCTCCCCCTCAAGATTTTTAAAACGCCCACGGCTAGCAGATATTATCCTCTTTGGGCTTTTCCTTTCGAGTTTCCCCTCAAGATTTTTAAAACGCATATGCTAGGGAGAGAAACATTCTCTTCCTCAACCGATGTGGGATCTCACAATCCAACCCCCTTCAGGGCCCAGCGTGCTCGTTGGCACTCGTTCCCATCTCCAATCGATGTGGGATCTCACCTTCCCCTCCCCCCTTCGGAGCCCAGGATCCTGGCTGGCACTAGTTCCTCTCTCCAATCAATGTGGGATCTCACAATCCACCCCTTCAGAGCCCAAGGTCCTCGCTGGCACACCGCCTGTTATCTGGTTCTAATACCATTTGTAATGTCCTCTTTGGGCTTTCCCTTTCGGACTTCCCCTCAAGGTTTTTAAAACGCGTGGAGAAATTTCCACACCCTAATAAAGAATGTTTCGTTCCTCTCTCCAACCAATGTGGGATCTCAAAATCCACCCCCTTCGGAGCCTAGCGTTCTCGCCGGCACTCGTTCCCTTCTCCAATCGTTGGCACTCGTTCCCTTCTTTTAATCCTTTCAGTGTTTATCATACTCACAGAGTTCACAGTATATTATTCTTAGAGAGAACACAGTAAGGCGGAGTCGCCCCAATGAACCAAGTGAAAATTTGAAGTCCATTTCTTAAGAGAGTGAGAGAGAGAGAGGTTTTAGGACAGAAATTTTTTAAACAGAGAGATTTCATAATCCATACCTTCTGTGGACTGGATCATGTCTAACTGAACCTCAATTGAGGATTTCCCAACCCAAATGACTGAACCAACTACTTTCAGATCAGCATCAACACTAATTGGCTTCTTCAGAACAATCCTGTCAACAGAGGCAGTGACTAGCAAAAGTGGTCTGGTTGTGCTATCAACATCAGAACAGTGCTGTCAAAGAGGAAACCACCAAAAATAAATTCTTAAGAAAGGAAGATAATCTAATAGATTCATAGCTCAGAATCCCTTAGCCAAATTCCAATACATTTTCTACCTCACTCATACATCTCAGTCAAACCTTCTGCTTAAAATCTTTCACCAAACTTAGATTTGAAGCTCTAATTTATATATACACAAAACTCAAACCACTAAGTTGTTGAAAATGATGGGCAAAAGGACAGTTTCATCTCAGAAAGTTCAAATCCTTTACAAATCGTCTCGGAGATGAACAACAAAATTAGGGCGAATAGTACAGTGAAATCGGTTTAGGAAATTGCATTCAATAAGGCATGAAATCCAAAGAACCATCACATATTCATTATAAATTTCAGTATACGCAGAGCATTCAAAAAGAGAGAAAAACCAGGAAGAAATCGCCATACTCTAACGGAGATGGTGCCGGCCAAGGCATCTAGGTCTTCGAGCAGCTTTCCGATTCTGGCCTCATTCCACGGATCTCGGTACTGCTCTCTCAGAATGAAATCAGAAGAGAAATTATAAATGACAATCGTCCGACTCTGAGAAGGCGTTTTGGTAAGCAGTTCGCTCTGCGGCGGCGCATCTTTAGGAGGATCAAGCAGCCTCTCGAAGATACTGGACCTAGCTTCCCAGAGAGCTGTGGTGACCGGCGAATGGTGCATTCCGGGCCAGAGACTGATCGGCTTCCGAGACAAAGTAGAATTTCCAGAGGCATCGGCGGCATCGGAGCCCGGCGGCAGAGGAATAGTGGAGAAGACGGAAATGGTCCTCGAAGGAGAGGAAATGGAATCCATGGAGGAAAAGGGACGGTGGAACTGGAAATTGATGCTGGATTTGGGGATTGAGCTGCTCCAAGATTTGATCAAAGCTTGGACTTTGGTTTGGATCTTCCACATTCCCTCAGCTTCATAAATAACTGTTACAATCACCAGCTTTGGATGACATTCCAAGTTCTTAGGATCTTTTTAACCTCAATTTATTTTATTTAAAATTAAAAAAAAAAAAAAAAAGTTATCTTTTTATATCTGTATTTAGTTCGACTATTAATAGCTTTTAAAATTCATGCATTTGTGCCTTTGTGGGGGTAAAATGGCAGGTTTGAATCCTTCTATTTATTATTATCTTAGATTCCAAGTTAAATTAATATAACATTTATCTAAAAAAATATTTTTTTTTATATTTTTAAAAAGTTATTTTTAATAACACTCTTGAACTTTTAATTTTTTTTTTTCTTTTTTACTTTTAAAAATTTTAATAAATTTTTATGGTCAGTATTCTTAAAAATAATAAAAAGTTTATAATTTTTTAAATTAATTTATTATTTTCTCTATGAATTCTACTCACTCTTTTAATGTAAATATCTAGTATTGTTTATATTTGACATCTCGAACCGTAAATATCTTAAAGGTAGTTAAGTGAGATATAATGTGACTTTATTAACCTCTCAAACTTGTTATTTCGAGCGTTCGGATAAAATAACTTGGGTCGAGTTGTGGATAGAAATTTAATTTTTTATTAAAAAAATATTAGAGACCCGGTGACTGGGATTAGAAAACATCAATTTATTAAAAAATATATATATAGATTTTTTTAAATGGTGTAAAATTAATTTGAAGGAGCTGAATAATTTAAGCCACTTAAATTATTGTACTTTGGATGTGTGTATTAAATTTTCCATCTACTTGTTAACCAAATTTGACCTATTCAACTTTGAGAATTACTATTTTGCCCCCCTTGTATTTAATTAATGAAATCACATTTGGATTTTTCCGATTTAATGTGAAACTACCTTGTCTTGATGCTTACAAAATGAAAAAAATAATAAAAAAGAAAATAATAATCTTAAAATTAGAGTTGTAATTTTATTTTTGAATGGGTCGAGTTAACCTAGTAAAAAAAAATTTAACCCTCGAATTGAATGGAATTTTCGATTTTCCAAAAATTCAACCCAACCCAAATTTTATCATTTGAATTAAGTAATCCCGACTAGTTGAGTTCTCCGATCGTATGAACATTCCCACAAAGTAGTTTCCAATTTTATACATTGATATCATACAATAGAGTCTATCAAGAGAGGTAAAAATCAGTTATAATTGTAGAGAAAATAGATAAAAAAGGCCATTTTTTCATCTAAAATTTACTAAATTTACCCATAAAGCAAGAACAGATCAAACCTCTGATGGATTTAGATGGCTTGAACAGCTATGGAAAGCTCCTTTTTACAGCCAGCTGTTTGCAGTGACATGTTCTGTGATATCAAAAATCAGAGATATGAATATATTATACGAAAATAAACGTCGAGATTAATAATAACATAAACGTCACGAAATGCTTGTATTAGTTTATATTCCATGATAATACTAGAAAACAGGAATATACAACTTTTGGTTGCATCGTCATCATCGTCATCATAGTCATCATAGTCATCATCTCTGCCTAATTGTAGTACCTTTCGTGTAAAGTTTCCTATATTCAACGAGCGACTATGAGTTCCTCAAGGCCAGCGTCGGATTCGGTGTTGGTAGGCATTGCTATCTCGTCGTCACTAGTGAAGTTGTACCCTTCCCCAATGGCTCTTAGAAGCTGATATACTTCGAACATGGTAGGCCTTTCCTTTGCAGTTGGCACGACGCAGCTCCATGCAACTTTGAGAAACTGTAAGAGCTCACTGTCGACGTTCTTGTCGACCAAGGTGTCATCGAGTGCTTCCTGCTGTTTGGAGTTTTCATACAACTTCGTAACCCATTCGACTAAATTCCCTTTGAAATCCTCAGATGCTTTTGAGACATGTGTTGGTCTCTCTCCTGTCACCAGCTCGAGAAGAACAACTCCGAAACTGTAAACATCGCCTTTTGGAGTTGCGACTAGCGTTCGGGAATACTCAGGAGCCACATAACCTATATCTCCAAACTCCCCATTCACAAAAGTACTTAGATGAGTATCAATTGGATTCATGAGCCTTGCAAGACCAAAATCAGATATTTTCGGTTCGAATGTTTCGTCCAACAAGATACATTTCGAGCTTATGTTTCGGTGAATGATCCGCGGATTGCAGTTGTGATGAAGCCAAGCCAATCCTTTGGCTGCCCTTATCCCAATTTTCAACCTTAAAGACCATTCCATTGGTTTTCGATCGCCATCCTCGGGATGTAGCTGATCATGGAGAGTTCCATTCGGCATATCCTTATAGACCAAAAGTTTCTCTTTTTTAGCCATACAGAAGCCTAAAAGTGGAACCAAGTTGGCGTGTTTTACGCTGCCTAAGGTAGCCATCTCGGATAAGAACTCCTTTTCGGAGCGCTGCGATTCTTGCAACCTCTTAACCATTAATGAAGATCCATCCTCAAAGACTGCTCTGTATATGCATCCAGTTCTCCCTGACCCAATAATGTTGCTTTTGCTGAAGTTGTTTGTAGCTTTCATGAGGTCACTTAAATTCATTTTTGGCACTGAGTTCTCAATAACAGAAATCTGCATAGATATAGTTAAACATTAGAGAAACAGAACAAATAACGAAAACGAAACACGAGAAAAAGAAAAGAAGAACGGGAATAAAAGCTTGCCTTGATTCCTTTTGATCCCTTTATGTTTCTTGCCCACTTATTTCCTTCCGGGTCGTCATCCCTCCTCCTCTTCTTCATCGAGGCGCTACGAAAATAGAAAAACATACCAATACCTACACCAACTGCAGCAACCGTAACACCACCAACAGCTGCTCCCGCAATTACTGAAGTATGAGGCCTATTCGAAGGCGACGGGCAAGGATTCATAGAAGGACCTCCACACAGTCCAGGATTATTTGCATACATTTCAGCCTTATTTGTCAGATTACCACCAAACTGAGGAACTGGACCAGTCAAAAGATTATTAGCAACACTAAACTTCGTCAACCGACCGAGCAAGCCAAGCTCCGGAGGGATCTGCCCAGTTAACTGGTTGTGATCCAGGTTGAGAACATTCAGATAACTACAATTAGCAATGCTTTCAGGTATGGGACCAGTTAAATCATTGGATGAAAGATCCAAAGTGGTAGCAAACTTAATAATGGTTCCGATATCGGTAGGAATCTGACCCGAAATCTGGTTGTTAGAGAGGTCCAAGCCAGTTAAACTAGTGCAATTCTTAATCCCAGGAGGGAATTGGCCCTTAAGCCCCATATCAGACAGAGAAATACTTAAAACCCTATTCTCATCAGGATGCCAACACATAACCCCAGAAAATTTGCAGATAACCCCCTCAGAACGGTTGCTAAAATCCCATGACAACAAGTAATTATTAGGATCCTGAAGCGATTTCTTTATGCTCCTCAAACAAGACAAATCGGTCTCAGTAGCAGAGGTAAAACCATTACTACTACTCAACAATACCACCACAAAACCAGCAACCA
Source organism: Cucurbita moschata (assembly GCF_002738365.1). NCBI lineage: Eukaryota > Viridiplantae > Streptophyta > Magnoliopsida > Cucurbitales > Cucurbitaceae > Cucurbita > Cucurbita moschata. Next base: position 610,291 of record NW_019268534.1, read on the forward strand.
AACAATCCACAAATCGATTGCAAACCATATCGTTCATAAACAGAACAATCTATCAAAAGTTCAGCAAAATCAGAGATAGTTTCAACACTTCCCAATTCCAACTTCTTCAATAAACAGCCATTTCCAATTCAAAATCAATCAATCAAACAAACAGAACAGTTCAACAAAAACCTAGCAATTCAATACCGAGTTCAAATCTTCAAAGCAAATCCCCCCACGAAATTCGACTGAAATTGTAGCAAAACCTCACACTACCTCGCAGAATCAAACCAGAGATCGTCGAAAACTGGTGGAATTGAAGAAGCCTTCAAAAGGGGATGATGAATTCAACGAGAAAACATCGAAAACAAGAAGAGAGAACGAACTACAATCTCCAGAACTGGGAAGATGAAGATAGAATTCATTTAATGGAGGAATTAAGGAGCTTACACGAAAGAGAGAAAATTCAATGTGAACAACAGAAAAAAAGATGGAGACCGAAGAAATTTCATGGAAGAAAACAATAAATCGATTTTCCAATCGGCCAAATAAATTGAAATTAAAAAAAAAAGAAAAAAAAAAGAAAAGAGTGTATGATTAATGGCGATGGGACCCACGCGTTCATTGTGTTGACTTGACTCGACTGGCGACTAAAAAACCGAATTCTTTTTTTAAAAAATTCGTATTTTTGTATTTTTGTTGTTTTTTTCCTTCCAATTGTTAAAACAAAATTAGTTCTAATTTTCAAAAAATACAACTATTAATTGTTTTTTTTATTACTATTATTTACTATTTTTTGTTATTAACGGGTCGAAAAATTCCAAAATAATAAGTTTAGAAAGTGGTCGACTAGATGACTCACTGACACTCACGTCCACCATCGATTAAAATAGAACCCGAAATCATTATTGGTTGTTAATTGATTTTAATACGAGAAAGAATCCGAGCATGATTTTTTAGTACTGCAAATGTATAAAAGTTTAGCAACTTGGATGCTCGGTACGGTATTTGTATAGCTTAGCTGAGAGACAATCAATCTTAACCAAACTGAGTATAGCTCGGTTGTAATTATTATGAACTTTTTTCCTTGAGCTCGATGGTTCAAATTCTCGTACCATAAAATAGTCGTTCAGATCTCAAATTTAGGACGTAAAATCGTTAAAAGTACTCAAATTCACAATGATTGCATGACTACGAGAGTGTCAATAACTTGGACGTGGAGTTTACTCTTTAAGTCATACTATGTTGAAAAGGTCTTTAAAGGTTTGTAATTATTCATTGATTGAAAGGGAGTGTCTCAATTGACTCGGTCTAGGGAAATGTCATCGGAGCATAATTTAGGGGATGAATGCCAATTATCTTAATTTATTTTTAAATATTATGTAGAATTAGTTAAATTACACGATAATTGTAAAAATAATAAATTAAACTATTTTAATCAATTTGTTTTAAAATTAATAGTTTTTAAAATATTATTATTTTAAGGGGTTTCATTTTATTCCCTTATTTATTATCTAAAGAAAATTAAGTTATTTTTATGATAATTAATAACTAAATTTAGTTGAATTTGTAGTCCCTTACCATATTGCCACGTGGCCTATTTATTATTAAACTCTTTTTTTTTTTTTTTTTTGGAAATCAATTTCAACATTCTCACTATTTATATTTATATTTATATTATTTTCATTATTATTGTAAATTATTTTGTACATTTTAGAAATAAAACAAATAAGAATATTGGTTTGTTTCATCTTACTTGTTATATTTTATGTTCTACTTGTTAAAAATTCCGCTAGTATTTTTATTTTTTTTAATTAAAAAAAATATAATTATTGATATTAAAAAAATAATTCGCGCCAGGTAGGGGTCGAACCTACGACTTTCTACTTAGGAAACAGACGCTCTATCCACTGAGCTACAGGCACTTGATGAATTTAAAAATTAAGGTTATTTTGAAAAACAAAATAAAAATAATTTCAAGGTTATTTTTTAAAAACTATTTTTAGAAACATAAAGTTATTTTTAATATATTTTTAAAGGATTTTATTGAAATTTTAGTGAAAAAGTTGAAGGTATTTTCTATTATTTTAGCCTAATTTTTATTGGTCTTCATAATTAATTAATTTAAAATGATTATAATGTGGATTTTATATTTACTTTATTAGTGACAAAAAAAAAAAAAAAAAAAAGAACAATTGTGAAAACGAATTTAACCAACTAATTTCATTCTATGAACAGATCGAACTTCATGAATTGGATTCTTCACACCACCATTGTAATATCATCGTCATCTACAATCAAACTCCAATTCCATGGAAGAGCTCAGAATCGGGAAGAAGAATGGAAATTAGCGGTGATTCGAATCACGAAGGAGAGTCCATTTCGGGAAAAGTCATCGGAATTTCTTCAGGGTTCAGCTGTAATCGAAGGGCACAACGAAAATGCTGGAATCCTTCTCTGTCTCTCTTTTTCTCTCTCTCATTTCCATTTCTGGATCATATATACTTCTCCTTCATGCCTCCAATCCACTCTCTATTTTAGTTCTACGGTCATCCGGATTCTCAGCCTTCTTTCTTGAAATCCCTAAGAATTCCTTTCCTTCGACATTGAATCAACGTACCAATTTTTCTCTTTACAACTCCTTTTTCGATGTTCGTTTTGATTCCGTGCCGCGCGGTTGCTTGTTGATTTTCAACGATTTCGTGGTTGTTTCGAACTTGAGGCGGTGACGTTTTGGATATCGAATAGTTTGTTTGGGCGACTTGTTTTTGTGTTCTAGGGATGTTTTAGGGTTCTTGAGATTTCTGTTTGAGAAATGGATTCGGCGAGGAGTTGGTTCAATAAGCTTCAGCCGAGAGATAGGCCGAGAGGTTCTTTGAAGAAGAAGGACGATAGTATGGAAGGGAGCGAGGATTGTGCTGATAAAATGGACGAAGAAACGCATTCGAACAGCACTAAGCAGAAGGCTGCTGCGGCAAAGCAGTACATCGAGAATCATTACAAGGAGCAAATGAAGAATCTGCAGGAAAGGAAGGAAAGGTACATCTATGGCTGCTTCTCTTTTTGTTTGTGTTCTAGAAATTAGAACAATTGTGAAGTAGTAATGTTCAACCAAAGTTTTTGAAACTTGTTATGCATTCTTTAACTAATGATTCTGGAAATACCTAATTGGTTGAAGACACATTAGTCACTGGAATTTGCAGAAACACACCCTGATCCTTATTTCATCATAGACACCCTGGACTAGGCGAGCTTTTGTTAAGAAACATGAAAGAATATACAAGATCATATAAACAAACAGCCACACACCTACAAAAATGGCCTCCAATCCAAAAGTAGATGTTAAAAGTAGTGTTTCTCAAAGAATAATGCTCTACCTCTCTAAAAATCCTGTTATTTTTTTCAATCTGAATGGCCATAAAACTATGAAAGAACGATTGTGCCAAAGAACTCTCCCTTTATCCCTAAGAGGAGGGGATAACACTACCTCCTCCATCATGGACCTAAAATCTCTGTTATGCACAGAAGAAACTCCAAATGAATCTAAGAAACGATCCCAATTGAACTGCACAAACTTGCAACTCTAGAACAAGGGATCAATATCCTCTAATTCTGAAATGCACCATTGTGGATCCAAAACACGAAGAAGAGTGTCTTTGAATACAATCCGGCGAAGACTTTGACCTTCTAAAAGAGAACACAGGGGCTTATGGGGAAGCAGAGGGAGAACACAAAGGATTGGAAACAAAGAAGTACAAGCCACAACCGCTGTAGGATTTGGGAGCCAAAACAGAGAGCGACAAACCGAAGCCATATGATGCAACTTCATTTGCATAATTGAGTCATTCAGATATGCATAATTGTTTTTGTTGTTTTTTCTTCATATGCATAGTTGAATCATTCAGATATGCGTACTGTCTACCTCTGGACTTTAGTACAGAAACTCTTCTGCTAACCTTGAAGAAAAGCTTGCTTACTCTTGAATTCTCTAGCACTTTTCTCAAATTATTAATCATCCATCGTTCCTTATCATTGTTTATATTAATATAAAGTACACAATTTGTACATAACTAATAACAAGAGCTATTATTGTACTTTCTAGCCCTGATTTTTAACATACATGTGAAACTTCCAAGTTATAGGTTTCTTATTTGAGTAGCTTCGAATGGGTATAAAGTTTTGTTGATATATATTTTACGGATGCAGACGAAATATATTGGAAAAGAAGTTGGCTGATGCTGATGTTTCTGAAGAAGATCAAAACAATTTACTCAAGTATTTAGAGAAGAAGGAAACTGAATATATGCGCCTCAAAAGGCACAAAATGGGTGTCAGTGATTTTGATTTACTAACAATTATCGGCAAAGGTGCTTTTGGGGAGGTATGTTTTACATTTTTTATGTATAAATTCTCTTTTCTACAGCTCTCAACCCCCCTGGCTCCCATTAAATGGAAATCATATCTGTTATTGGATAGTTTCAGGTTGAAATTGTATACTCCTCAATCTCTGTGACTACACTTTTGGGAACATACTCATAATCCTCGAGCTCAAGTTTGTAGTTTAACTAGTTAGATTAAACTACACAACTAGAAAAACAAATGCGTCATAAAAGTCAAATTTTAACGAACAACTTGAGCTTATCATGTTCATGCCATGTGGAATAAACTACTCCATTTTGTCTGTATTTCTCAAGATTTTTTATTTATCTTTTATTGTTTAAAATATCTTCTTTTTGTTTTTTTGTTTTGTTTTTTCTTTTATAACAAACAAAAGAAAAGAAACATATTGATGAAGGGAAAGTACAAAAGGGGAGATGAGTATCCCTACCAAGTCAAAGGGTTACAAAAAAGAATCCCAATTGGCCGAAATATGAAAAATATCATAATTATAAAAGTATATAGAGAGAACACCAGACGGGGGATATGCGGAGTCTAATACACTCACATAACTCGCTGAGAACGCACACTTCGAAGACCCTCTGGTTTCTCTGTTCTACAGCTTCCAGAGAAATCCATAACAATATTAGACCACAGAAATCTTTCCTTATTCCTGAAGTGTACCAAAAACCAGCTGAGACAAATTCATCAAGTCTATCAGGCCAACCACCAGCTCAACCTAAAAATATAGATAATGAATGGTGTTCCTTCTTGTTTCCAGTAAGTTAGAATAACAGTAGACTTTTGTAGCCAATATTGAATGTAAAGTTTAAAATAGAAGTTGAAAATTTTGTAGGTACGAAATGGGAGGTGGATAAAATTTAAGAGACAAAATTGAACGTCTAAAAGTTTAAGGAACTAACATGATCAACCATAGGATTGGCCTTATGGTCATTGGGGTATATGAATGAGAACAAATTCAAACTTCATGGTGCCCGCCTAATATTAAAGTCCAATCTTGACAACGTACATAAACAAGCCTAGATCCTCACTTAAAAAAATTAAAGGAGAAAAATGAAAAAGAATTATAAGTTTGGAATCAAAACTATTTTTAAACCATATTTATTTGTGTAGTTACTATTTTGGGGGTAACTTCATAAGTATATTATGTTCCTGATCTTGTAGGTTCGTGTATGTAGAGAGAAGACTTCAGGTCAGGTATATGCTATGAAAAAGCTTAAAAAATCAGAGATGCTTCGAAGGGGCCAGGTAATTTGTGGTGGCCTGCCCCATCTAGTATTCCAGAACTTATTATTCTGCATGCTTATGGGCAGTTTTGGAGATCTTTCAGGTGGAGCATGTGAGAGCTGAAAGAAATCTGCTTGCTGAAGTAGACAGCAATTGTATCGTGAAACTCTATTGTTCTTTTCAAGATGACGAGTTTCTTTATCTCATCATGGAGTACCTACCTGGTGGAGATATGATGACTTTATTGATGAGAAAGGATACTTTGACTGATGATGAAGCAAGGTTTTACGTTGGAGAGATAGTTTTGGCTGTTGAATCTATTCATAAGCACAATTACATTCATAGGTCTCTGGACTTTTATGCTCAGTGCATTAACTCCCTTGGATACTTATCATGAATTGTTCCTTTCAATTTTGAAATATAAGCTAACTCTGTTGTTCTGTATCACAGAGATATTAAGCCTGACAACTTGCTGCTTGATAAATTTGGGCACTTGAGACTCTCGGACTTTGGACTGTGCAAACCATTAGATTGCAGTAAACTCAAAGAACAAGATCTTGATATAGGGAGTGTCCGTAATGAAGCTGGACAAAGTGATGAGCGTAATGCAGCTCCCCGTACTCAACAAGAGCAACTCCAACATTGGCAGAAGAATCGAAGAATGCTTGTACGCTTTCTCCCACCAAAGTTTGATTCTCTTATTTTTCTTTTTGATGGCATATGTTAAAGTGAACCTATAGTTGTGAAGGGATTTGTTTCACGGTTGGCTGTTCGCTTATTCTAGTGCTCCGCTATTAACTGGGGTCTTAGGAAATTCCTTGTACAGAACTTCATTTTCTTGGTTAAATATCTGAAATGGGGATTTAGACACAAGGAATTCTCTTATAACCATAGATTAGCTTTAACCCTTCAAGATTGGAAGGTTGTGCTTCACTAGTTTCTCTTTGGGAGGGGCCTCTCCTACCCCTAGGGTGCTTTTGTTACTCTCTTCTCAATCAGGTCAAGTTGATGGATCATTGAATTATTATTTTTTTTTATAGAAAATCTACCTGATTGTTTAGGCGCACATGATTTCTTCTTTTACCTTATGGTATATTGGAATTTCAGGCTTATTCAACAGTTGGAACACCAGATTATATTGCTCCGGAGGTTTTGTTGAAGAAAGGTTATGGCATGGAATGTGACTGGTAATTCTAAACTATTATACATCTATTAAGGGTGAATATAATAGATCTTATGATAATGACCTTTCAATATCTCAACTGCTAAAGAGATGGAGGTTATTTGGAGTGGCATCAATTTGTTTGCAATTTGATTTGCAACATTGTACTGGCACGACGCCTTTTGCAACTACCATAGCAACATTTTGGAGCAAATTTTGTAGGTAGTCTTTTACAATTTATGATTTTTTTCCTTCCAAATATTAGGTGGTCACTTGGAGCTATTATGTATGAAATGCTTGTTGGCTACCCACCTTTTTACTCTGATGATCCAATGTCGACATGTCGGAAGGTAACTTTCCTCTCCAATTTTGAATTTTTATCCTCAATTTATATAATCTTTTGTAGCTTGCCTCCGTTCATATCTTGTGGTCGCTTAATGTGAAGAAAAAAAAAAAAAAAAAGAATTTTTAGATACTCCGTGAAGTCCTATGTAACTCATATGAATTTTATTTTGCGTTGTTATTCTTTCCAGATAGTGAACTGGAGAACTCATTTGGTGTTCCCTGATGAAGCAAAGCTATCTCCCTTGGCAAAAGATCTTATCAGCAAACTACTATGCAATGTTGACGAGAGGCTAGGTACAAATGGCGCGGATGACATTAAGGTGTTGTATGGTGTGTCCATTTCTTAATTTCTTTTGGTTTAATTAGGAAAAATTTAAATAATCTCAAGGTTCCTGCCTGCCAATTTATCATCTAGGTTCATCCGTGGTTTGAAGGTATTGAATGGGATAGGCTATATGAAATGGAAGCTGCATTTGTTCCCGAGGTTAAAGATGAGCTAGACACTCAAAATTTTGAAAAGTTTGAAGAGGTAGCATGATTTCCCACTATCTTTGGTTAATTTGTCAGAGCAAGTTGCTTTGCTCATTTTCTCATTTACTTTTTGTTCATATTTCTATATCTACAGTGTGACCTGCAAAGCAGTTCTTCATCTAAATCTGGTCCATGGAGAAAGGTAACACTAAGTATTAGTAATTCATATAGCGTTTCTTCTATTCATTCATATTGCCCTTATTTCCACTATGGTTTAGACAAGTAAACTCCTTGTCAAACAACCTTTGAAGAAGGTTCTACCGGTTTAAATTATCTAGCTTGCTTTTCATATTTATTTTCGTACATGTGCCGTTTATATTCCCTAGATATGAGGTGACAATAAATCCGAATAAACTCACATATACTAGTAACAGTAAATCAAAATAAATATAACAATAAATCTAAATAAGTATATTACGCAACAAGATAAATTAGTGAGGTCGAGGGATTACACAAATATATCCTAACTTTAACAGAAGAATTACATCGACATAATTAAGATCATTCCTTCAACACCGATTGTTGAGATGATAATGTTTTAGTTATCTATTCTCTAAGCTCCCCAATTTATCGAACTTGAGATCATAGCCATCAAATGATTTTATGGTTCCTAGCTAAGAAAATTGATAGAAAGTAGTTAAGTCCAAGGGTTTTATGCCTTGATTGAAGAAGCTATTAATCTCCCAAAAAAAAAAAAAAAAACTTCGGTGGATTCAGAAAGATTGTTTTGCAGAAAGTGATGCAGAAGAAAGTAATAATAATAAGATAGGCACGAAGAGGTGTTGGCTTCTAAATAAAAACTATATATATGTATGTATATATGCAACAAGTCAATAACAAAAGTGATCTTTGATTTCCTAAAATTCGTGCCAAATTTCCATACCAAATATTGCTTTTTTCATCTAAGATATTTTGATATGATCTTCCGAATTTACAGTGTGTTCTTATTGTCTTTCTCTTATTCCCTTCTTGATTTGTTTTGTATCAGATGCTCTCATCTAAGGACATCAACTTTGTTGGATACACTTACAAGAACTTCGAAATTGTCAATGATTATCAATTGCCTGGGATGGGTATGTCCTCTCACATTCGGTTGAAATATTTACTTTCTGGCTTTATAAGCAGATCTTTCCAACTTATCATTTTATGTTGATGTTCTTAGGACTCTAATTGTAACAAACCCCATAGTTTACAGGTGGTTTGTGCAATTTTTCCTTGTATATAAGTCATTAGCACTCTTAGGGCCACACAGATTTCACTAAACATCCTTAAACTTAAATTTGAAAATGTTTTGAAGCAATCTCTCTATCTCTCTCTACCTTCACTATTTACACCTCAAGCATTTTTAAGATCACACATTTTTGCTCCAAGTTCTAGTTGGCATGTTCTGAAGAGGGAGATTACTCACGGAAATAATTGATTCTCTCTCTTAACGTGTAGCTGAATTGAAGAAAAAAAGCGGCAAACAAAAAAGACCGACAATCAAGTCAATCTTTGGTATGCACCGATATTTTCTTTTTTTTTT
>NW_019268534.1:619795-624874 GCF_002738365.1 Cucurbita moschata
TATTAATCTCCAAAAAAAAAAAAAAAAAACTTCGGTGGATTCAGAAAGATTGTTTTGCAGAAAGTGATGCAGAAGAAAGTAATAATAATAAGATAGGCACGAAGAGGTGTTGGCTTCTAAATAAAAACTATATATATGTATGTATATATGCAACAAGTCAATAACAAAAGTGATCTTTGATTTCCTAAAATTCGTGCCAAATTTCCATACCAAATATTGCTTTTTTCATCTAAGATATTTTGATATGATCTTCCGAATTTACAGTGTGTTCTTATTGTCTTTCTCTTATTCCCTTCTTGATTTGTTTTGTATCAGATGCTCTCATCTAAGGACATCAACTTTGTTGGATACACTTACAAGAACTTCGAAATTGTCAATGATTATCAATTGCCTGGGATGGGTATGTCCTCTCACATTCGGTTGAAATATTTACTTTCTGGCTTTATAAGCAGATCTTTCCAACTTATCATTTTATGTTGATGTTCTTAGGACTCTAATTGTAACAAACCCCATAGTTTACAGGTGGTTTGTGCAATTTTTCCTTGTATATAAGTCATTAGCACTCTTAGGGCCACACAGATTTCACTAAACATCCTTAAACTTAAATTTGAAAATGTTTTGAAGCAATCTCTCTATCTCTCTCTACCTTCACTATTTACACCTCAAGCATTTTTAAGATCACACATTTTTGCTCCAAGTTCTAGTTGGCATGTTCTGAAGAGGGAGATTACTCACGGAAATAATTGATTCTCTCTCTTAACGTGTAGCTGAATTGAAGAAAAAAAGCGGCAAACAAAAAAGACCGACAATCAAGTCAATCTTTGGTATGCACCGATATTTTCTTTTTTTTTTTCACTCTCTTCAATAAACTTATTACTAGATCGTCCCATTACAATGCTACCAGACTAATTTGAGTTACTGTTTCAAATAGATGGCGAAGAGGCAACAGATGCATCTGATACATCTAATTATGGTCAGTCCAGAGAAGGTAGCTTTTCAAACTCAATGACATCTCAACAGGATGAAGTTGAAGCAAGGAAAGAGTCGATGTAACGTATCGATTCTCTGCGTGTCATCAGATGAAACAGCAGGAGCTCTATTTCATTAAGTAATCTCAGTTGGACCTTATAGTATATATATAGGTAAAATGTTGGATGGTGCATTCCACATTGAAAGTGTTTGACAGACTTTGGTTTAACAGAAAATTAAACTCGAGCAAGATGGAGTTGGATTTTTGGTCTTTAACAATCGAGCTTGGAGACGAGCCTTTGACTGTTGTAGCATTGTTCACAGGCAGGGGAATAACATATCTGATAAAGGTGAATAATAGATCTGAAGAAGGTGAATAAAAGATCTGGTTTGTTATTATTTTTCGTTCTTTCTTGTCTTCCTTTTTTCCCACATATAATTTTGGTGGGGTTTTCTCAACGATTTGTTGTACAAAATACACCAAACCAATAGCATATACACAAGTGTTTCAGTGTAGATAATACACAGCAAAAGCAATATGTTCCACTCTACTTTCACCTACAAGTTTCTTTGTTTCATAATCCGCATATTATGTGTTATTATTTTAGAGCATAATGACTTTATATTTTAGTTTTAATTTTCATCGCATATATTTTTACAAATTTGATTAGATTTTGGGGGTATTCTTACTAATATTGCAAGATTTTTTTTTTAATTTATAATTACAAAATTATAGTTTAAATTACGTCCAAAAATGTCCAAGCTCTATCATGAAATTACTTAACCTAGCCACTAAATGAAACAAAACAAACAAAAATATTCGAACTTAGTAACACAAAAATATTCAACTAAGAAAGAGCACCAGCACAATTGGAATAATCAATGCTCACAGAAAATGAACTTTTTCCTAAATTCTATTATATTAAAGAAGTATTCAAGTGATAGAAACTTACCTTTGAGCAAGACAATAAACATGAATGGGATGACAGCAAACAGAAGCACATGATTCAATCCTCCCTGGTTTCAATCTTTCGATAACTGAACAAGTAAGCCTGTTGGTGATTGCACAGTTCGGAGGTAACCTGAGCCAATTAAATCCCGTATGTGAAATCTCATATCGAGCGAAGAAAAACGAAGACGCTTCTTCTGCAAAGATGTCATCATCATTTCTTTATATTTGGTACGTTTTAGCAAAGAAATGAGTTCCTTTCTACCCTGAATTCAGAAAAAGAAAATAAAAGATAAGTCAGAATGCTCAATAGAACTCGAACACATTTTTTTATTGAATTTTAAATCTTATTTCAAACTACCAAGCCATAAGTTCAAAAAGACAGAACTGTGTTCACTGCAGTTCTCCTTCCTTTCTCAATAGGAACCATACGAGTCATTTTCCCAAATCTCAGAGGTTAAAAGTCGAGTTTGAAAACTCGGGAACTAAAATGCTACCAAACTCAAATTTGAGGACCAAAAGTGTAATTTTTCCTGCCATATAAAATAAATAGCTATTGCAAAATCATTTCTCAGGTAAGTTATTTCAGATACCTGAGCAATGCCTTTCAGTACTGAACCAATACTTGGAATTGCAAACCAATACACGTTTGGATCAATAAGTTGGCGATTCTGGAAAGAGAGATACAAGTGAATATACACAATCAAACGCATATACATGGTTGAAAACTATTAAGGAAGAAGCAAATCATGAACTTAGCCAAATAAAAAAAGACCAGCGGATCTTTACTCTTTTCCACATTAAAGGCAGTTTTAATGAGAACCTCAAGATTACTTACAAGGAGTCCAGCGTTGATCAAGAGGGAGATATCTTCATCTTTAACCTTTCCCCCAAGAGATAAGAGAGTGCACTGCAGCAAGAAATTAACCAGTTAGTTTCCCTTTTCTAACCAGGGGAATATTTTGAGCCCTCGAGTCCAAAAAATATTTTGGGCTTAGTTTTTGCATCCTCACAGTTATTTGGGGATAATTCATTCACCTTTTTTGTTTGGATTTCTTCAATAATACAAGTTAAAGTTCCCCACCAAAAAAACAAAGGATCATGAGACACCTCCTCCCAATGAAGGTTTTTTCTTCTATTGAGAAAGCATTCAACTAGAAAGAGAAAACGAGAACTCCTTTGAGAAAGAAATCATTCATACTTTCAGTTCTGCTGTCCTACTAGACTTCCATACCCAACAAATAACGTTCAAATCTCCACTAAGCCCCATATCACTGCAGAGACCTAAACAGTCCTGAAGCTCCACCCATAACTCCTTCATACAGTTATGGGAAGCTGCCCTGTACAGCATAGTTAAGTATATGAACTTCATATTTTTATCTCCAGTATGTTATAGAATTGAATATTTGAATGAATAATGCAACATCTAGCATTGCATCCTTCTATATATTTGCATAAATCTGATCATCTCCAACAAGCTATTGAAACAGCCCAAAGAATATAGCGTCTATAGGAAGTATACATTTACTCACAAGCTCCTGATGTCCAATACTAGGTTCCAATTTGCAATCCAGAACATGCGTCTTAAACCACTGAAAAATTCCCGTGCCAAGTTGCATCCTTTCTTCAAATCTTGATATCACATGGTCAATCTGTATGTAAACAATTAATATAGAAAAGGAAAAAGAGAGAGAGAACTTGAAATCATGGCAGCAACAAATGCATTATTTAATAATAAATAAATTCACATGTTAGTGTCATAGACATAAAATAAAATAAATCCCTCAAAATTCTAACGAATAAGAAACATTGTATCACAAAATGGAAAAGGTAAAAAACCTGGAGGGGAAGGTACTGTATCCATTCTCGTATGAAGGCAATTAAAAAGGCACACCAATTGACAATCATGAGAAAGAAGGGTAATGAAAAAAATAAACAAAGACGTGCCAAATTCATTAAGTCCTTAGCTTTATTCTCTTTCACAAATTCTACAACTTCTTTTTCAACAAATGTTCCCAACAGAAAGCTTTTGACACACCCTACCAAACGATAAACAATGCTTGAGCAAATTAAGAAGGCTGTAACATTTGGACCAAGACCAAGACCAAGAGAGAGCCAAGGACCAATAAACCCCTCAAATATCCACACACAGATTACAAGCAAGCAAAATGTCCATGACGAAATACTGGGGGTATTATTTATATAGGTACACATTAAATAAAACCAACCTGCTTCAGATAGTCATCCAGAAACATTATTGCATGATCATCTTGTCCAGTATTCAGTTTGAATACACGCACTACTTTTTCTCGTTTTAGACACTGCATAAGACAAAATCTATGAACAAAGATCATCATAAACCAAATTCAAAATATTTTTCAAAAGTTATAAAGTTGAGGTAAGAAAAGTACAATTGAGAATAATATTAAGAAAGCAATCCTGCACAGCAACATTTCTTATAAAAATCCTACACAGAAACACAATCAGTCAAGAGGAACTGATTTAAGCACCTCAGTTGTCAGAAGTGTTTCAGAAAGACTTATAGCAATGGCAGTTAAATTATAAAGCATAGACACTTGTAAAATGACCAAGTGTCAATGTTGGACACCAACAAATTCCAACAAGTCCTTCTGCGTATCCTGTTTTTTATTATTTTTTTTTAAACTTTCCAACATGCAAGGAAACATTGGAGACACATAAATTTCTTTCTCACTAATAATGACGATATGGGAGATGAAAGAACATGGAAAGGTTAAGTAGTGGCAGATCAATGCTTTGTGGTGCAAGTAGTGGCATATCAAGACAAGAATCTCTTAATAGACTAGCTGAAATCGATGGTTATTTTTTCACCGGAAAATGCACTTCTACAACATAAGAGAAGGACCCGGCCTGAGTTGAATGGACCATTGGCCAATTCACAATGGTAGGAGTTTCTTGACTATCAAAATACACAAGATCTTAATGGCAAACATGCTTTGGAGTTGTTTTGCTAGAGCCCTATTTTGGTTTCTTTCTAAGGAAAGAAATAAAAGGATTTTTTACGATATGTTATTATCTTTTGATTTTTCTGTATTAGTGTGATGGACTTTGCGTCTTGTGGTGTTCTAACCCCACACACACACACAAACAAAACACACAAAAAAAAAAAAAAAAAAAAAAAA
>NW_019268534.1:625331-633913 GCF_002738365.1 Cucurbita moschata
AAAAAAAAAAAAAAAAAAAAAAAAAAAAAAAAAAAAAAAAAAAAAAAAAAAAAAAAAAAAAAGTTGTAATAATAGCCCTATAATGGCTATAACATGTTGGAAGGCAATTCTTTTGTAGCTTGTTTGGGAGGGGTTTGGGTTCCGTCTACCCCCAGCCTTATGCTTATTCTTCCTCTTTTGAATATATTTTCAGTTTCTCGTCCATAAAAAAATATAAATTAAGAAATTTTATTTTATAAAAAAATGCAAAGTTTGTGTTGCTCGGCATTGCCTCACATGCACCAAAAACTAATCTTTCAGTTTCCGACGTCGCAGGTTAATTCTCCGAGAAAAACTTACAAACCTAGAAATTACAGGGTAGAAGAGAGGAAAGAAGTACAGACCTCTAGTTCCCTGTCTACTTCTGTTCGGTCTTTCAAAGTACTATACAACTGTGATTGCAAAATGAATGGCTGAACTGACACCTGAAAACAAGGAAAAGTAAATACTATAATAAGAAACTTATGTTTTATGAGCTTGACTCAGATTGATTTCTTTCAAACGAAGATGCAAATGCTCCATAGATTGCAAAGCAAGGCAGAAAACAGGGGACAAACCAAATTCATGAGGACGGACTAATAAATAACTAGTTATGTGCTGCACAATGACATGAACTTCTATTTTCCCATGTTCACCACTAATTAAGTTACTTTGATTCTGCCTTCAATAACTCTGCAAGTTCCATCGGTGAAGATTACAATGAGAAGAATAATATAGAACATGCACACTACTGCAAGAACACTAAAGCAATGTTAATCCTAAAGAAAAATCCCTACTAGTGCCCATATATCACAGAGTCTGCCTCTTCTTCGATGCAGGGGAAAAGATCCTTGCGCCACAGCACCCATACGTCTTCAAAGATTCCTTCATTTGGGCATCTACCCGACTTCAGCTTGGAATTACTAAGTTTGTTTGAGGATTGAACTAGCGCCAAAAAAAAGTTTTGGTTCTCTCCATCCAGTAGGTTCATAAACAACCGAAAAAGAATTTCCCACATGAAATTTCTCCTCAACTGGAAACCTTCGATGGCCGTCAAACATAGCCGAGGCTCTCATATCCGATACATGGCATTTTCTGGGAATAAATGACCTACTAACTATAATTATTTTGAATCACTCGGTTAAACAAGTTGAATAGTCCCAATACACACACATATCTCTGGCTCTCAATTCTCAGCGTCTCCATGAAACGAACAATAAAATACTCAACCTAACTACGGAGACAAAAATCGAAGGAGATTAAAGAACACGAACCTTGTCGATGTTGGGAAACTGAACTCGCATCATACGAAGCGCCACCAAAGTATCGCTAAATGTAAGACAATCCTCTGCATTTAAAGTAAAAGTAACACACTTCATGACTCAATCAGTGTTTAGGCGAATAAAATGATAGAAAGTGGTCAGACAGTACCTAGAGAATCAATTTCAGAATTGCCATTGCCATTGCCATCGCCATCGTCTTCAATTTCGGCCTCTCTTCGGCGTTTCCTTGCTTTAGATGATTCCGAAGAACTGTTCATTGGCGCGGAATTGGATCAATGCAGTAGCTTCTTCCACCTCAACTGTAACTGTGAGAAGGAATCTCTTCCCTCCAGTTTTGTTCCCTTCAGCTTAGCCCTAAAATTAATTTCAACTGAATTAAACCCGACTTACTCCTAATTTTCAAAATTAATTTTTTCTTCATTATTTATATATATATATTTTTTATTTTATAATTATTTATTCCATCCAACCACTCTAATAAATTTTATATATATTACCAACAAAAAAATTTAATTAAACGAATTAATTTTATTATATTAAAAAAAAAAAATAATTTTAAAACACGTTAAACTTATCTGGTGGTATGCTACTGAACTGTTGCTTATTTAATTAGGTTGGGTTCATTATTTAAAAAAATATGAATAATTTAATATACGTAGAGAAGGAGGCTCGGCAGTACGCCATTCAGTCACCAACATAGCGCCTCTCAATAATTTTTTTTATTATACTTTATAATTAAAAAAAATATATATTCGGTTAATTAATCGACCTATTAGATATATATTAGAATTTTATATTCGATAAAACACTAAATTAATAATTTCGTATTTAATAAATTCGGTCATTTTAAAAATATTAAAGAATTAGATTAAATTTATAATGGAAGATAAAATATTTTTGTCAGTGTTATTTTATTTTTATTAATTAATATGAAAAAACGGGGAAAATCCATGTATTGAGTAAAGGGTTTAAAGAACTTGGCAGATTTTGATTTTTTGGGTTTTAGGATCAAGGTATGCATCAAGCTTCGCCAAGACATTCATCCACCGGCAAATTATCTTCTTGAAATGGCTTCCCTCTCCACCTGGTTCCGCTACATCGCCCACAAGCTCGAGTACTCCGTCTCTCTCAGTTGGAAGGTCTTTCACTTTCTCTCTCTAACCCTATTCTTCAATTTTTTCTTATGGTTTTTGTTGAATTACTGTGTTTCGGCTTCATAAGTTGTTAGTTTTTTTTTTATTATTCGAACATTATTGGAATTTCTTTAGAATAATCACATTTCTTGTACTGTTGTTTGTCATCGGGCTTTGGAATTTTCGTTTTTGAAGTTTTAGATGTGCGTTCTTGGAATTTCAATTCGCATTTCTTGATTTTCTTGTTTTTGGTTTTCGATCATTAATGAGTCTTCTGGTTTTGTTCATTGTTTATGGGTTATTGGCTGTCGATTTTCTGTGACAATTGATGTTTATCTTTACTAAAAAAAAATTAAGTTGATTGGTGCATTATTACAATTCGGCATTCTTTACTGAAGAATTTGTAGAATTCTGTTTGTTTAACTGTTTCTTGAATGGCCACTTCTTCAATGTTAATTCTTGGTTTGTCGGTTTGATTTATGATTAACTCATGTTGTCATTTACCATTTACCTGTCGGGGGCGGGCAAATTAGCAAGGGCATTTAAAAACATAAGATTAAAGCCCTATATGAATTTAAAATACTCATAGGTTAAATTCTTTCACATGATATCTAAAGAATGTTTAATTTTTGTTAGTTGCAACTTTCTCATGTTTACCGTCTCTCCATGTTGGTGTTCATTTCATAGGCTAAATATATATATATATATATATATATATATATATATATATATATATATTGACTGCCCTTTCTTGAGGGAGGTTTGGGAGGAAGTTTTAATTGTGTTTTTGGCTAGATTTTGAATATTTCTCAAGGTGCATCCTCTCTATATTGCTGCTAGGCTCTTTTTCAGAAGAAAACATAATTTATCTATTTCTTTTTAATAAAATTACTGCTTGGAAAATTAGATGTGTGTTTCAAATGAAAAGAATAATTCTTCCGAGTTTTGTCCATATACTTGGTTTCTTGGCCTTCTGTTGTAGTCCTCTATATATATGTTTTTCTTTAATTAATCTCCTTTTTTAAAAAATTATTTTTCTTTTAATTGTTTCTTTTTCTCAATGAGTGTTCTTTTTAGCTTCTTTTAGAGATATAGTTCTAATGTTTGAGAAGTTTAAGCAGGCCAGGAATTTCTATGTTGAATGTGTGTAAGCTGCTGGGACTTGACAATTAAACCGTCTGCCAGAAAAAGCAAATGGTGCATAGCTAATGCCAGTTCCCAAAAATTCATATCGTACTTGCTAAACCGTCTTAGATCTTCTGATTTTTTTTTTTCTCTATTCTTATAAGAAATATTAAAATGATTTATCTCTCCACTCCTTCATGCATCTTCTATCTCTTCTGGATTTTCTTGTAGTTATATCTCGGTTAAATTCTTGTTGGTTGTTAGATAGGAAACTTTTGAACTCTAAGAAGTGTTTGATTGAGAAAAAAGTTGAAATGTCTTAACCATTTCAACCTTTCAACTATGGTATATAAACGATTACAAGAAGAATCTTTACTCTGATGCAGAACTATAAAGGAGGTCAAATTACTGACAAAGAAGTAGGTGATGCCGTTTGGAAGAATTTACTTCAGGGAAAGCTCACATACCTCCATTGGATTAAGGGAGAGGAGATGGCCCCAACTGTAGGTGAGGCAGGGGGAACGCTTCTCATACGCAAATTACCTGCTGCAGATCCAACGTAAACTTCGTCTTCGTCTTCCTCTTAGTATAAAAATATATATTCTCTTTTGCTGCAAGAACAGTTTCCTATTCTAGAGAGAACTGATTATGCTTTTCGGAGTAGAAATTGGAATTTAGTCATTGAATAGTTCATATGCTCCTTAAAACCTGTAATTTAGGTAGGATCCTACTTCAATTCTAGATTTTCTTAGCTTGTACTTTTTACCAACTCTCTTCCTTAATGGCAGAGATATTTGTTTCACAGGAGTGTTTTTGTTGGGGATGTCGTGGTGGTGAAGGAGCCAGAAAAACCAGAAAACTATCTTGTGAGAAGATTGGTTGCAGTTGAAGGGTATGAAATGCTGTCTACAGATGAAAAAGATAAGCCTTTCATGCTTGAGAAGGATCAGTGCTGGTTGTTGGCAGATAACGAGGAGTTGAAGCCGAAGGTATAATACAATGACAATCACCATAATTTTGCTGTAAATAGTTTTTTCCTCAGCATTGGTATTGGTCTCTCTATGATGGTGGTACCTTTTTGCCCTAGGTCCATACCCTTTTGGTTATCTTGCCATTTGAGATTTCTGGTGCACTTTGAGTTTTATTTTTTATTTATATTTTTTTAATTATGGAATTTTATGAGCAGCTAATGCCAAAACCACTTCATGCTATAAAAACTTTGCTCGTTTTGTTAATTTTCAATCGCGTAATTTTAGCCCCTTTTTGTTGTGTCCTTTCACATAATTGTCGAAAACTATTTGGAGTTCTTTTTTTTTTTTTTTTTTTTGTGTGTGTGAGTGTGTAAACGTCCAAACATTCCATTTTAGTTTATGAACTTTGCATAAAAAAACCACTCGTCATTTTGAATTTATAGAAATCTTGATCATACACTTGGAAAAAGTTTTGGACCATGTTCTATGGAAAAACTGTTCTTTTTTTTTAAAAGAAGAAACGTACAAAACTTAGTTTTGAACTGCAGTTTCTAGGTGCCAGAAATATAGGAATGCATAAATGCAAATGCATCACATGAGTGGTTTAGAAAGGAAAAAATTGTATTGCTCTATCTCTTGTTTGTTGTTTCCCAACCAGAAGGCTTATTTGTTAAAAGACAAATTCGTCAAGATTTGGTTCAAATTGAACATGCATTCTATGGTTCTCTTTGCTGTGTTGTGTAATGATTTGATAAGTGTTGTAATCTTCATCACAAAACTAAATTTCCCCCCTTCCCTCTCATTTATAAGGAGGCGTACGACAGTCGAACATTTGGTCCAGTTACGATGTCAGACATTGTAGGCAGAGCCATATATTGCCTACGAACAGCGGTCGACCATGGCCCAGTGCAGAATAGGTTAGCTACTATTCACTGTGTAGTCTGCTCTTTAAAAAAAAAAAAAAGCTCTTGGGACTAACTGAGTTGTGTTTGTTTTTACTAGTGATTTTAGCATGAAAAAGGATTCACCAATATTGGAAATCGAACTGGATGTGGATGAGATGGCGAAAAATCACAAGGCCTGAAAGAGAGTTTTATCTTGATTTGGACTTTGTATGTAATCAATCTCTTTTGCCAATTTTTCCTTGCAGATGAAACCCAAAATTTTCAATGGATTTTGGGGATATTGAGTTGCATGCTTACTAAAGCATGAAAATGGTCGATAAACATCCATCAGATTTTCCCTATATTCAGGTTTACTTCTGTCTTTCTGAAAAAAGCAATAAGATGATTACTGATCTACTTACCGGTTTGGTACTAAAATACTTTATGGTTAAATCGCAACATTTATTTAAGTTTAAGATATAGTTGGATGAAATTGAAGGTTGAAACAACTTAATTCATAAATTTTAGTATTTTACAATTTGTAATAGTTTAATCCATACCATAAAAATTTCAATCCACATGAAGTGTATTGATTTTGTCTATGCAGTTTGTAAATACATTTGGCCTCTAAGTACATTTGGCCTCTAAGTAGTGTACCAATTTGTATGTGTATGATCTCCTCCACACCTTTACAAGGTTTTAGATGATAAGGATTAGATTGTTAAACTTTTAATTATATATATATATATACATATATAGAAAGTATTACAACCTTGAGGTAGTAGAGTTCCATTTCTTATTCTAGAAAAAAAAATTAAAATTATAGGTATAGACTGACTTGAGTTGTATCTAGTTTATGTCGCGTACCTACCATCTTTCGATAGACTTGAAGAAATCATTATTGACTTCATCTCTATTAGATCTCTTATTTGTTAGTTTTTCTAACCTTTTAAGTATACACTCAAAGATTTATTGTTTGTTGCTCTTTTTTTATGGTCAATGTTAAAAGTTCAACCACTTCCTTCGGCTTTACAGCAAGGTGGAAGGGATGTCATTACCCCCAAAAAAATTGTTTTATGGAGTTCAGATGGAAAAATGTACATTTGAAAAGTACTTCAAATGGTTTAGGTTTTATATTTTAGCCTCACTTAGTCCTTCAATATTTAAGCCGGGAGATTAGTTGTTCGTGGATTAAAAAGGTCATAAGAAAAGCTTTTATATAAAAATATCGAAAGTTGAATGCTATAAACAATTTGTTTGGTCGATCTAGGGACTATATACTTCATGGATTGTTTTTCTTGAGTTCAATAACAAAGCGGAATGAAAGAATTCAAACATTTTCAATCTATTTAACTAACTTTCGTCGTTTTTAAGAATTAGAAATGTCAAATTCTAATATGCCTTGAAATGTCTCGTTTCGTTCGAAATCCACATGTATAAAAGCATAAGAGGTAAAGAAAGAAAAAATGTTCTCCCAAGCATAGACATTTAAAAGGTTATCTACAAGTTTAATAATTCATCAAAAGGCTAGAATATAAAATAAGTGCAAAAGTAACACTAAAATTGAACTCATTATAATGAGTTGGTCATTCATCCATTACAAGATCTTACACACGATTTATATAAACAGAAGTATGGTGTTAAGAGAACTCGATACTATTAATAATTTCAGTACAACAAAATTCAACGTACATGTGAAACCTACAATAAACTGTGAAGTGGTGAAAATATTGTTTTACAATGGTGTGAGTACTCTTCAAAATTCAGCAATTTCCAAACAAATTGTCTATTGTCAGAATAATATACAGTACCATAAAGAATGAAATTAGTGAAACTGATTATAAATATAGAATACTAATGATTGTCTCAGGACTAGAAAATTATCTAAGCATTTAAGTGAGCGTATATAAGATAGAAAAGTAGCAACTAAAAGGTCAAAAGGGTTTTGGTAGTTGAATCTCTGTGCAGTTAAGTTATCTACTATTCCTTGTTCCTTTTAATGCAGGAGCTATGCTAAAAATGCTTTTGAAAACTGAGGAATTCTATGACAACTTTCCTAATTATATTTGGAGTAATATGTAGTAAATATATTTGGAGGGAAGAAGAAATGTACAGGAGGTCGCATTAGAAGTAGTCAGAGAATCCCCCTTCCCTGTCATTGTCAGATCCTGCAAAGAGCAAATGGAACACTGTTAGCAATGAGAACCTTTGCTCCTAAAAAGAGGAACAAGAGTTAAGCAAGTATGTTTACAATTTTTATTGTTACTTTTAACCATACAAACACCATGAAAATTTATAGTGTTGGTACCAAATGAAGAGAAAGTTGGCATGGACGAACTTGGAACAGGAAAGGTGAAGTCTTCTGACGATGAATAAGAGCAACTAGATGTGGCATCCGTCGGAACCCTGTTTGGAATAGAACTAGATGCATCTGGCCTAGGAGGAGTACACATGATCATTTTCATCTCCGTGATTTGGTTTGACAAGCCATGTATCATCCTGTCACACACACAATCAGATACATATTATCAAAATAGTGTGCAAGTAGATATTAGATGTTACCATCGTTGTACGGTGTCAGTCAAATCAGCAGCTCATTTAACTTTTTCCAAGACATGCCATTGTATTCCCCACAATTGTAATCCACTATATTTATCAGCCTGATAGCAGAATGGACGAATTCTATGCCAATACAGCATGAGGACCACAGGGGAATAAGTCGGAGGATAGGACCATCCACAGGTTTCTCTTGCAGCTTTTTTTCCCTTCATATTATTAACCCTTCTCCACCTTGAGCAGCCTTCACTTTCTCCACTCTAAGGTCAAATTTTTCATGTGGTAAGTTTAACATGGGAGAGACAAAACCATAGTTCTTGTTCAAAGAAACTCTTCCCTTGTGTTTGTACCGTAATTGTACATTCTTTGTAGGCAGTAGGAGGGAGGCCTTGACCACAGAGGTTGCTAGTTTGCTCAATCCCTTTGAAGTTGGTGAATGATCTCGTTTGGTTCATCTGGTTCTCTTCCAAACAGGGTTCCGACGGATTGGAGTTATGAGCTAGGTTTTATTATATTGGATTGGAGTCTTTTTCTGTAGTTGTGTTTTTTAGGTTTGTAACACGCCCTTTTCTCTGGGCTTGTGTCTTTTTTTTTTTTTTTTTTTTGTATGTT
>NW_019268534.1:634306-664381 GCF_002738365.1 Cucurbita moschata
TTTTTTTTTTTTTTTTTTTTTGGTATGTTGCTTTGTTTCTTAAATAATAATAAAATTAAATTAAGAACCCTGTAATAATTCATGCTGAAAAATCCGGATTGTTAACATTAAGCAAGGACTTCAAAAGGAAAAATTGTGATGTTCAGGCTGATTCTATCTACTAGAAGTGAGGATCTGGTGGTCATCTTTGAATGCAAAAACAATCTCAATTCCATCAATGTGAAACTGATAACACAGTTCTAAATTATAAAAGGGAAAAGAAGAAAATAATATGAAAACCATAAGTAGTGATATGAGAGAAAATATTCCTAATTTTAGCAATGTCTTCTACAAATATTGGTTGGAAAACTCCCAGGAAGCAGGAAAAGAAACAGTCATGTCTGATCAGATGAACATCAACCTTCCTATTTTTAAACAAAATTTACCGAACATGTTCTCATCGACAATATGATATACTGTAACCACCATTTTCCACACTAAATTCAATATCAAGGTGAAAATACCGTATGCTTTTAAGAGGAAAAATGATAGTAATACCTGCTTATGCAGTCCTGAAGTTGACGCACCATCCTTTCGTTTTCTTTCAGTCTTCTACATCCTTCTGCATTTATTTTCAGCGTTGCAATATACTTCCTTTCAAACTCATTAGCTCTGTGTCTTTCAGCCTGCAACATGGCCTGTTTGCGTAAATATGTTCTGCCACCTTTAGTCATTTTCGAATTCGAGGAGCAAGAAAACTAAAACTTGTAATAAAACAAAAGATATTCTTCATAAAAACACTAATTGTTAGCAATAAGCATTAATTTCTTTCAGCTTCCAAAATAAATTATAACTCCACTGCATATCTAGATGCAGTCACATTAGACATCTCTATTGCAGTGATCTAACAAAAATCTGGCACTCACGTTCTTTCACAACTTATACTTGATCCTCTAACCTCGAATTTCTGTTGAACTATTTTCATGTTAGCAGTCTTTCACAATCTACGTGACATTTCACACATCTCACATATATAAAGTTCCATGACAGCACTTGTATACTTGAATCCATCTTTCTCGAGATAAATCCTTCATCTACTACCATTTCGTTCTCTTCCATCTCAGGAGTCAACGAATTCTCTGCCTACATTGCTTCTGAGTTCTAACATAATGAAAGACGTGGACAGCACCAGATGACTTAAAACTTGAATCAAGCCAGTTAGAAAATTTTGTTGTTCTTTCTCTATTGACAACCGTTGGTCTCTCTCTAGCTAGCAAATTTAATTTTCCAAAGTTCAAAACTAACCAACCAACCTAATTCGCTAATTTACATGCTAACGTGATATTTAATCTTTTTTATCTCTCTAGCATTACTAGCCCGAGATGTCGCATAAAGAAAAAACTAAAGCTCCTAGAAACACAGACAGGAGGAATGAAAGAAATATAATACCAATCAATGTTGGATGAATTAGAGTTACCTTTAGATTAGCCACTTCTGCTCTGAGAGTGCCCATAGATTCTGCTTCTTCAACTCGACTACCGGGCTCTTTAATAATAAAGTATGCTTCTTCTATTTCTTTTGGAGAAACACGGTTTTCCTTGGCAATCATTTCAATTGTTTCATCAATGGCATCTGTCCTGCTGTTGAGCAACGCAGGCAAGGTAAGACCCTCCTCTGTTTCTTCCGAGTCAGCCTGTAATCATCGTTTTTGAATTATTGTGTAAGAAAAAAGGTATTTCTAGATTAGATTCACTTGTTTGTCTGTTTATTACCACAAAAACACAATATGCTCCATCAAGTTAAAAACTACAACATGAAAGCCAATGTTGTTCTGTGCCTTTTCAGTTCAAAAAATTTGTTTGACACTCCAAGGTGGAACGATTACAGTGTTCCCCTGCCATAACCACATGCTATTCTAAAAGGGAAGACATTTCTAGTTCCTATGAAGTCAGTTATAACTCTCTTCAAAGTCCAGACTGGCTTCTCATTAATGCCTGTCCTACCATTGAGCTGCATAACATATTTGTTATCAACTTTTAAATTTTTCTAGGGTTTAAAAGATAATGCAATATAAATATAGAACAATAGCATAGTAAATGTGTCAAAGGAATATACTTAATTACATAGCTGAGATTGCATGAGTTATGTGTTTTCATGGCTTCAACTAACAAATGTTCTAACAAAAGAACTTCACAACTTACTGTTTCATGAATTAGTATCCAGACCGAGAATAAATGATACCTATTACTCAACTTGAGGGGAGGGTCAAAGGAATATCCTTAATTAGAGGAATATTGGCTTAATCTCATTAATAAGGGAATTAACCTAATTTTTGTTGTTGTCTGCATTATTTCCTATTCCTTACCAAATTAGTTAACTTTTCTTTTCTGTTTCCTATTCCCTAGAGGATTAGTTAACTTTTCTTTTCTATTTCCTATCCCATATAGGATTAGTTATCTTTTCTTTATTATAAATAGATCTATGTACTTCTCTAATGAATAACAAGAAAGGAGAGTAATGCAAATTATTTTTGCAACAAGTAATACAAATTACTCTTGCAACAAAATGGTTAAGAGAACATTGTTTATAGAGAGTTTAATGTAACTTTATCTAGACTAAATAAATTTCTCTCTTGATTTCATTTATTACTTGAAGTTGTTTTAAATAAAAATCTAAAAGTTTATACTTAATATGTTATGAAAAGATAAAATTCTAGAATAATTATTTTTTCAAATTTAATATAAAATGAATAAGTTATTTACTAAGACATTCATAGCATTAATTTTATACAAGTTACTTAAAAATTATTTTAAAAAGCAGTACGCTTCTGGTATGATCTAGTTGTTAACTGAAATATTAAGCAAAAGAGCAATTCTGGACGTCTTTAAAATATCCACAGTGAAAAGAGGACAGTAAATATACCTATAAGGTAAATGCTACCTACCATCCTTTGCTTCTTAAGACCTTCACCAGCAGTTCTTGAGTTCAATCCGCATTGTGAACCGGTTGATGGATTTATAACCATCTTAGACTTCAAATACTGACGCCAATAAGACTGGACTTGAAAGAAAAAGGAAAAGATTACTTAAGAAATCAGACCTCAGAGATATCAAAATGATAAGCGCAATGAAGCACTGATCCAGTTGTGTAAGCATCCATGAACGTACTTGAATAACTATTGCAGCAGCGTTAACCTGCCTCCTATGTCTGTATTCACTCCGAGCAACCATTGCTCGTATACCAGCCTGAAGAACAACTACAGCGAGCCTTGTTTTAATATGGATGCTCCTGGCAATAAATGCAAGACTATTCCTTTGAATTTTGAGGGCAGCTGATTCTCTTCTCCTACTTTCATATGACTCACGAGCAAGAACACCTAGATGGTAAAATAATAAGGTAATATATGCCCCTGAACTTATAAAAGAAAAGGAAACAGGAACCATTATGCATTTCCGGCACTTTATTTACTTATTTGGGAGGGTCACCTCTCCAATATGACTGTACACGAGTGCAACTTCTTCGCATATGAATGTACTTTTTACGTTCAATTCGAGATTTGATATGCTTCTGTATAACTGTGGCAGCTCCACTATATACTCTTGTTCTTTGTGCATCTAGTTCAGCCATCAGACTACCTCTTAGGAAAAGTTTTGATTTCCCTATCTGCAAAAATATGTGATTAATTCCAGGAACTTTCGACCAGGAGGACCCATCAAATGTACAATCTCCATATATCAGACAGTTATAATAAGTCTGATACATTTATTGAACTAGCGTTAAAGCATGATTGAAAGCTGTGGTTTTTATTTTTCTACTCATGAATAATTATTTTCTTCCCTGATCTAAAAGTATTATATCTGTTTACTTGACGTTGCGATAGAACCACATGCACGTGTATTCTCTTATATGCTTTATATATGAGATAGGACACCCAATTTCCTTGTTTCCGAGAATACCTTCTATACTTAAGATAGTACCTACCTTTCATATAAGATTAGGTTACTTGACGAGTCTAATTAACCATATACTTGGGCATTTTGACAAG
Organism: Cucurbita moschata; assembly: GCF_002738365.1. Classification (NCBI taxonomy): domain Eukaryota; kingdom Viridiplantae; phylum Streptophyta; class Magnoliopsida; order Cucurbitales; family Cucurbitaceae; genus Cucurbita; species Cucurbita moschata. The sequence goes on from NW_019268534.1 coordinate 638,331, forward strand.
TACGGCTTCAATTTTAAGTGTAAGATCTATATACATCAGCACAATCAGATTAGCCACAATTTTAATCATGGTTATCGAACATCAAATGCCTTATCTTTTATTCAAGATTTTCCAGTTTTCTCATCCTGCTGGCAGAAGGCTGATATCAGATCCAAGGTATTCCACGGTTTTTATGTAACTATGAGCGCTCATTGATATGTTAATTTTACTCGAGCGAAAGATTTGAGGCAATTCCTTGATGACTGAAGATATAAAGTTTAGAGATAACAGACATTGACACTCTTAAAAGGCAAGAGTATGGCTTCATTTACCAGATAACCTTCAAGTCCTGTCTTCTCTAGAATCTTCCTGCATGCTACCATCTCTTCGTAGCTGCTCATAAACATTAGCAAGGAAACGTTAAAATACTCCAAAAGGGAAGATTTCAGAAATTGCAGAATGTGATATCCATTTATATTCTACTTCAAAGTATAAACAAGGAAAAATACTTACTCCCCTTCCAATACCTCGGGTGCAAGAATTCCAAATCGAGATAAAAATTCGGAAAATGTTCTATGAGTAGGGTATCCTGCACATTTAATTCTAACAGCCTCCAAAACACCCTGCACAAATGACAGTGTCCAATCCGATTAACATTAATTTTAGATTCGACAAAAACACTTGTTTTAGAACTTACTCCATGACGTAATTGTTGCATAACAGTAGCATTCTCAAATATGGCAGGTTGTAGGACAGTATTGGGCTTCACGCATCTTATATAATGGGGTTCGGTTGAATTTAATGTTTCCATCAACTGCTGTAGTTGTAACTGTAGAAAAATGGGTCAAACAAGCATAATTATTGTAGTTTTCCTTTGTGCAGTCTACAATGACATTTTCTGAAAATCATTCAAAAGTATATGCAAGTCCATGACCTATAATACCTTAAACCGAGAGCCAATTGAAGAAAACTTTGATGATTTGGTCGCCTCCTCAGGAGGAGGGAAAAGGCCAGATACAAAAGAACATTTTGAAGCAATTAACAAATCTTGATGTTCAGCGACCACATAATCTTTATTTTTGTCTAGAAAATGATCTGACTGGTATAGTACCTGAAAAGGTGAATGTAACTTTCTTATTTCTAAATAACCGAAGGGTAAATTACAATTTTAGACTAAGAACTTTTAAGATTGTCTCTAATAGGTCCTTAGACTTTAAAAAGAGGTCGTAAACTTTCAATTTTATATCTAATAGGTTTTTGAACTTTAAAAGTACCTAATCAGTCCATAAATTTTTTTAATTTGTATTTCATAGTCCCTAACTCTTAAGAAATCTTTTAAAGTTCACAAAATTAGGTTTGTGAATTTTTAAAAATTTCAAATAGGTTTAGGACCTATTAGATATAAAATTTAAAGTTTAAGAATGTGTTAGACAAATTTACAGTTCAATCTATTAGATATAAAATTAAAAGTTCAGAAACCTATTAAATACTTTTTAAAGTCTAGGTACTTATTCGGCATAATCGTGAAAGTTTAGGTACTAAACTTGTAATTTAACCATATTATAAAAGAAAGACAAACCCACATCTCCAGCATAATGAACAATCGTAAAATCTGAGCGAGCCAATTTTGGCTTGGTGAAGCGTTTATGATTTTTGAAAGTCTGATATAGCTTTTGTGAAAATGTTTCATGATTTGATTTTGGGAACATGCTGTTAATAAAAATGATAAAAATAATTAGGTCAAATGGGAAAAAATAAAATTTTAATCAAATAACAAAAACAAGCCTCAGATCTAAGAGAAGGCATCTATGCAACAAGATCTTTACAATATTGATTAGAGATTAAAGAATTATTAGAAAAAAAAAGTAATCCAATCGTTAATCTTCTATCACAATAGATTAATATTTACATAGGGGGGATCAAGCTCATTGATTGTGAGATTTAATATAAATATGTTTTGCATGAGATAAATGAATTTGTAAGGCATTACAACTAGCAGCAGGAAAAAGATAAATACAACGATTTCTAGGGATGTAAATGTTGCATTTATACGTTTTGGACACATTTATGTTGATTAAAATGAAGAATTCAAAAGGAAAAAACCTGTGAGTTGACCAACTAAATGTGGCCTTTATGCCTTTTGCATAAAATTAATGGTTAGTATTGAACATAAGACCTTTTGATACGATGTGTGTTAATCATTCCACAATAAATTTATGGTGGATGACAAAATTGAACCATACACATACATGACAAGATTGTACCATATACGTATAGATTTAGGGAGGTTTCGTTATATTTTTCAATTTTAGAGTATTATTTTTAAGGTCTTAGGTTACAATTTAGCTAGTGGTCATTACGGTATTGATAGACATGAGAGTTACAACCTTTCAATGGACCATAGTCATTCATGTTGTTGATTTAGAAGGAAGATTTTGGAGTTTCAAATGAAAGTTGCATAATTAAGTCATGACTTTGTTCCTTTGCCTTTCTTGTATTTAGATTTGGATACTAGAGTCATTCAAGTAGCCTTGATCAAACTATCTTGTGGAGTGATTCAAATCTTGAGTTTAGAAACAAGTTTTTTGTACTTTTGATATTGATCATCAAAGGAAAAATTCGGATCTTACTTTCCAACAAGGTTGTTAGATCGAATTCCCATATTTTCATATCACCTCTTGAACATATACCAAAGTTTCACTTGTTAAGTCTAACTTCTATCTTCTAACTGACGTGATTTGACAAAGAGATCTACTCCTTGAGGGGGGATCCTAAGTAAATCAAGAGAAGGGCGGGCACTTTAAACCCCCATATGTTGGTTATGTGCATAATTTCTTTTAACTGAGGTTCATATTTTCCATCACAAACGTCAAAAGATTACTAAAGCATTTCTGCAAAGGCCTTGTTCGGATTGTTTCGAGATGACAAAATTGAAGGTCTCCCTCTGGTGTTCCTTTTCCAAGCTATTTCATGGGTTTCCTTTAGAATATACTGGTTTAAATTGGGATATTTTAATAACTTCTTAAAATTTTGAGAGCAAAATACGTCAAGCTAATTTTCTAACCATATAAATGCATATATTTGTTAATTTTGAATTTTCTTCTGGTATAAAAATGGTATATAGTTCGAAAAAATGTAAATTTCCATAAGCGTCTTTGCCGTGCCAGTCCTAGATTTCTAAAAAATAATGTGTCGCTGTGTCCGTGTCGTATCAAATCCTTGTCTCGTACCCATATTTATTCTTCTTAGTCTTTAAGTAGGCCTCTTTCATCATTTCAATGAAAAGTTGGTTTCTTGTTAAAAGAAAAAAAATTGTCTTCCATCGATAAAAGCCCAAGGCACTATGAGGAAGGATTTCTTATAACCATTGTACAAGGGATTTAGCCAAAGTTTTGAAGGTTTGAGTAGTGAAGCTAATAGGTACGTTTCCCCATACTTATTAAGGGGTAAAAAACAGCTGGAAGAATTTGCAGCCTTCTATTCGGTTATTGCCTTAATTCCACCTTGAACATATTTTACTATGTATTAAGGGATAGTTCTGTAACTGCCTCTTAAATTCTCTGTTCTCTTGTTTTATTTCTTTGGCTGCCAGCTGGTTGTTATTTTAGGTTGCCACCTCGTGTGTATATTTAAGGGATGTGTTGCTTTCTTGTAAAAGGAATGAAGATTATCCAAAATACAATTTCTTCTTTCATTTACTTTCTGTTTCTTTGATTCTCTAAGATGGTATCAGAAGTTAAGGTCAAACAACCATCGATCCATGGCAACCTCTTCTTCTGTTGAAAATAATGGGGTCTTCTTTCTCCAGATCCCCAAACGCCAACAATAATCTTTCAACTCTTAAACTCACAAATTCCAATTACCTCACCTGGAAATTTAAAGTTCAGTTAGCAATTGAACCGTGCACGGTTTGGATGATCATATTAAAAATGATACCAATATCCCTGATTAATTCTTACCCAGGGATCCTTCAGATAAAGAAAACCCCCGATACTCAATTATACTCCAAATGGATTTAACAAGATAAGCTCCTCTCCTCTTGGCTCATCAGTCCTCTGATGAAAGACATCGAGACTCAAATGTTTGACAGCACATCTGCCAGAAAAATCTAGGACGCTCTTGCTTTGACCTATGTTGCAAGAAACATGACCAAAGTAATGCAATATAAGTCGCACCTCCAAAACCTCAAGAAGTAGGTATGTCAATGAAAGATTACTTGGCTAAGGTAAAGACTATTATTAGATCCATTTCTGCAGTTAGTTATGAACTTTCGAACTCCAATCATGTTCCTTACATACTCTCTTGTTTAGGTAGTGAACAAGAGTTGATTATATACTCTCTTGCTGCTAAATTGAATTCTAAACTCATCCAAGAGGTTTATTCTCTTCTGTTACCACTGAGGTTCGAATTGAGAGTCATTCCACTCCCTCTGATTCTACTCTTCCTTCTATCCATTTAACAACCCTCAAGCCTAACATGAAGTCTGACAACCCGAGGAATCAAAACCAAGGTTCATGAGGAAATCCACTTCTTGGATATTGTCTCTCTTGGCGGGAATTTAATCCCATGGGGGTGCAAAGAAGCAGCAAATAATTTCTAGACTGAGTTCTAAGTGGAGTTTCATTGTCTTGCTAATGGTGCCACTGAGATATTGTGGATCAAGTTTCTCTTTCATGAATTTCATGTGTCTTCTCCATCTATTCCCACTCTTTGGTGTATACCATTGCTGCTGCCCATCTTAGTGCAAACTTTTTCCTTCATTCGATGTGGAATTAGACAGTTATTTTGTTTGAGATCTTGTTTCTTCAAAGAAAGCGGGTTGTTCAACATCTCACAGCCTCAGCTCAGGTAGCTGACATTTTACCAAGCCATTATTAACTCTCTCCTTCTCCAACATTAGGTCCAAGCTAAATGTTGTTGATCTACATCAGCTTGAGAGGAGGTATTAAGGGATACATTGTAGTTTCCCTTTTTCATTTTATTTCTTTGGCTGCCAGCTGGTTGGTATTTTCTGTTGCCAACTCTTGTGTATATTGAATGGAGGTGTTGCTTTCTTGTAAAAGGAACGAAGATTATTCCAAATAAAATAAAATTCTTTCATTTACTCTTTGTTTCCTTGACTCTCTAAGGATAATAGACCCCCTTTCCTAACTAACATCAATTCCTGGATTAGACAATTGTCATTTTAGTATGTAGATTCAAGTACATTTTCAAACAAACGATTTCTTTTCTTCCTACAGAAACTCAATAGCATCACAACTAGTTTACTAGAAAAAGATTGCAAGTGGAAACTACGACACTTCGGCTTAACTTAGGTCTAACCAGATCAATTTCTAGCCATAAAAAATTATGAATTCATGAGGAGCAACTCTACGTGCTGATCAAATGTGCAACTTGTCTTATGACTGGGGGAAGGAAATGTTAGTAAGTTTACGGTAAAAGAATGAGCATACCAAGCTTCATCAAGAAGAGCAATGATTCCACCTGGTTTCTGCAAAGGCACAAAGAATTAGAGGCTATGCCAGAGACGGATACTGAGAAAATAAGCTAAATCAGTAAACCATGTTCATAATTAAAGATATCAATCGTAATATTTAAATTCCTGGACAAAAAGCTATTGGCCTTCCAATCTAATCAGTTTTAATCCAAGAAAGAAATGCATACATGTTCTGTAATTACAGGTCATAGTAAAATATTTTCCAACTTCAGAATTCAAAGTTATCCAAAGACACTTCATTGGACAACATTATTCATCTAATTATCATTAACAAATAGCTCATCAAAAGGAGAAATTAAATCGCTTGCATTGAAATATATGTCAGGAATTAAGTTATTTTTTGGTTATTTAGAGCATCCTTAGAACAAGTGATGCTCTAATACCAAACGAGATAAATTGCACATGCACACAAGCCTATGCTGAAGAAAATGTGAGAAATACCCCTAGAATTTCTCCAAAAACAATAAGCCACCAGAAAAGGTTTCAAACAACGATAAACAGAACTCATTGAGTATTCGTGACCTTGGCCTCTCCAAGAGCAAAAGCTTCAGTTCCTAGACAACTTCTTTTCTATCTTCCTTCTTTCCCCTCCCACCATTAAGTACTCCATTTTCTTCCTCACCGACAACCCATCCCCATGCCCCTAAACACTATGCAAAAAGCCTCTATCAACTAACTCATTTCACTGTTTAAGTGGGCAAAGCAACAAGCTACTCGAAACTTACGAATAAGCTATTGTGAACGATGAAAACTTTTTATGGGATACAAGGAATTAATTCTTACTCTTTCCCATTCTGCAAAGGAGTTCTGATATGGACCAAGGAATCAAATTTTGGGTGGATGATAATCTAGAGTTATAGTGTTTCTTTAATATATTTTAAGGATTTTATTTAATTTAAGGTTACATTTATATAGTGGCTAACTATGGTCATAAATTATGAAGGTTACAACTCGTGAAATATCTTATGGAAGGTCAAAGGTCTTCATTTTGAGGCTATATAAAGCTATGTTGTTGTCTTTGTAAAGGAGACTTGGAAAATGTAGTAAAAAGGGCATTCGTGCTTTATTTTAGCCAAGGACTAAGTTTCTTTGCAATTTTGTGTAGTTTAGACTACATGTTTAGAATCATTAAAGCTTGACATGATCGATCTTGCTTGTGGAGTGATTCAAATCTTAAAAAAGTGTTCTTGTCTTGAGATATTTGATCAACAAGGTAATCCGAGTCTTATTTTTTCTTGGGGTGAAATCAATTTGATTTGGGGGTTTTAGCATTTGTGGACTAGGGGTTTGCATATCCAAACGCTTATGAGAGTTCTTAGATTCAACTGGTCAGGGTTTCCTTGAAGTTCCTTGTACGACCTTTTAGTTATAGCATTAGTTATATTCATCTTTTCTCTCCGCGCATCCCAGAAAATGCTTCTCTTATTATAGGAGTGATTTTTAATGGGAAGAATTCGACATCTGACTTCATCAAGGTCTTTGTTAAACCCAAGTAAGAATGTGTATGTCCTTGTCTTCTCAACTGTCTATTTGTACAGCTCAGCTTTCATGCCACATGACCAATTATTTGTTCCATAAATTGAATAACTAGTCGACGACATAGACTATTTCACTGGATTACTTTACTGAGTACTCACCATACCCAATGTCTTCTCTCTTATTTTCCATCTTGTAGAAAAGCAAGTTGTAGAATTGGGGATATTATTTGTTTCCTTGTATATTTGCCATAGGTTGGCAAATATACATGCTTTATCAATATATACCATTCAGTAATATAGCAAATATACATTTTTTTTATCAATAAAGTAGTATTAATAGATCAATATATACACATGTTCTAAAAAATATATGTCTTCATGTGGTCCTTGTCCAACTTTTTTAGAAATTGACATATTGTCGTGTCTGTGTTGTGTCATGTCCATGTCCTTTGTCTATGACTAGTATGAAAGAGGTCTGGTAAGGACTAGACGCCCTAGCCAGCTATTCCCAAATGTTGTCAAGAAGCTTATGAATGGATTGAACTAAAGCAAGAAAAAAGGGATGTTATTCTTTTCCCTACTCGGTTGAGGGAGAAGCTTCACAAAGATGCTTTATACACTCTGCATGGCATTCAGAAGTAAACTAGCGGTAGGACCTTGTCACAAAAGGAATGTCAACGAATGAATGTCCTTAAAGAATGGATTTATCGAATGAGCCAATCTGTCCTTATTGCTTGAAGGACTCTGTTTCGGCCATTTTCCTGGATTCCAAAAGGTGAAAGCTCGTCAATATGATCTTGTTTCCTGCTCTTTTACGTAATGACATATCACTGGCAAGTCTGAAGCACAAAATTTGGAAAGACGTTTCCTAAGAAAGATAGGTTTTTTCTTAGGGTCTTTCTCCCAAGGTTAGAACACGAATAATAGGGTGCAACAAAGATTTGTTTCCTTAAAACTTGCTCCCAGTAAATGCAATGTAAAATTCCATTTAACAAGATAAAGGATACCCCATCCACATTTAGACATGACTTACAAACTCTCCCAATTCACTAAATGGGTGCCACCAGCCTAATCTACACCCGCGTAATGAAGGTTTTTCATAAGCTTTTCAATCTGAGTAGCCGGCTTTTACCTTCACAAGAATCTTGAAAAGAAATAAATATTATGAAGGAAAGCTAATAAGAATAAAGTGACACTCCTTCAGTAAAATAGCATGTACTCTTGTCAAGTCTCTTATCAACTCATTCAACTACATGATCCCATAGAAGAAGTCTGTCCTATCCTAGCCGTCAAGTAATACCCTTACTACACGCTTCCGTAACATATATCAATATGGAAAATTAGGTGAGTGATGAGAAGTACTTTCTGTATGTTTTCAAATGAGGAGAAAGCAATAGCATACGTTGTGAGTGGCATCTTTGAACTCCAAGAGCATAGTTAAGAAGAAAAAATTGAACCTTCTCAATTAGATCAAGGACATCTTGATTATCAACAAATTCTATGTAGCTCCAATCAATTTCCTCTTTGACATATTCTTCTTGCTCCATCTTGAATACGTGCTGGATATAATCATAACATCCAGGTTTGACATTGAAATTTTAAAAAAATAATAAAAATAACAATAAAGGCAAGAAGAAGAAAAAGAAGACTAAGAAGAAGAAAGTCAAGATCAAAGACAAAGTTTTCAAACGAGACTGACCTCATACCTGGTTGAAATGTTGCTGCAGCTTTTCATTTGTGTAATTGATGCAGAATTGCTCAAAACTGAAGAGAGTGAAGGACGATCACAATCAACATATAACTTGTGAATTAATAACTAAACCCAAATCAACAACTGCTCTAATTTTAAGAGATCTTTATGACTGCACAATTAGTAAAAAGCTAGCTAACAGATTAAATTATCTTATTCAATGAAAATGGCATAAATGTCTATATTTGCAAGTGTTGTGAGCATAGGAGTCTAAATCTATGTTCAGTTGGACTATGTCACAAACATCACCAATTAGTTGCGTGTGTGTGTGTGTGTATAAAGAAACGAGAACTTTCATCAAGAGGGATCACCTATTTGTTTTAAAGCTTTCAAAACCATAAATATCAAGTACTCCGATCAGATATTCCGAGCCATGATCTTGCCCAATGGAAACATTGATTTTACCTACCAACCTGGATAAGATAAACTACCGACTGTAATAATTCCTGTTGGAGTAAGAAAAAAAACATAGAAATACAACAGAATTCAAAACTTGACAATGCTAGGATAACCAATATTACCAGTCAAACAAACGAGAATATATTGTCTTGGCTAATCCATCCCTGCTAACAGTTGCACCAAGCGGATCAAGACTTCTCTTGATGATTTCCTCCCGTGTAATCATAATGCGCTTGCAAAGAGCATCTTCTAATGCATTGGGATCACACCTGAAATATTTATAGGATCAGAATATGCAAAAGAGCCAGGTTATTATGAGAAATACGAAGTAATAAAGCAAAGCTCCAGTCACACATGAGAAGCTCTGCTGTCATTTGAAGATGAAATTTTGATTCTTCATCTTTTATAAATGATGAATCAGACTCCTCTCCTTTTGCAAAGTCAACATTACCAAGATGGAGTATTGCAGCCACAACTCGGAAAATTGCATCCTGAAAGGAAGAACGAGGAAAGGGGAAGAGAAGGCATTTAGCAGTAGGTTGACACAGCACAAAAGAATAGCTACATCTCGAGTAAGGTATCACCTGCTCTTGTTCACCTATTCCAACAATATCCATGGCTCTCTTTGTGGCAAGATAATCATGAGCATCATTCACACCAGCCAGCTCATAACAATTTGATTGATTTAGATAGTGAAATGATTTCGGATTTCCCAGTTTATACCTCTCTCTCTCCTGAAACAAATATCCACTGATGAAAACTAGGTGACAAGAAAAAACTGATTAAAAAACAAAGGAAAAGGGAAAAGAGAGAGAGATACCGACCTGAGGTGGAGCTGCACAGAGAAGGTAAAAGCAATGATAGTTGCGCTCAGGGTCTGATATTTGGCAAACTCGTGATCTCTCAAGAAGATAAGTTCTGATGGCAGCTCCTGATATTCTTCCCTTCTTGTCAAATTGGATCTCAACAAATTTCCCAAAACGGCTGTGCTAATGTGTACAATAAATTATCAATAGGCAACTCGAGCAACAAGAAAAGGTTCAAATGAATAAATGAAGTGTCTAATATCAACAGTAAACATGCACGCGGAAATGGAAGCAGGGCATCCAGAAAAAGTCAGTTTATGCAATTGTCAATTCAATTATTTCTAAGAAAAACCCTAGCTGCAAAAGCTTGAGTATAAGGATAACTTTTTTACCTTGAATTGTTGTTTCTAACTGTTTTTGCATTGCCAAAAGCTTCAAGAACTGGATTTGACTGCATCATGTTGGAACAGGATTCAGAAAGTTGAGAGAAATAAAATATGACCAAACTTGAGAAGATGTCCCCGCATAAGACAATGCAAACTTATAAATAAAGTTCAAATATCAAGTCTCGTGAGAAAAAATGAAAATATTGCAAGAAAACCCTCCCCTTGAAAAAGGAAAAGAGGCATTTGAAACTATTTTCTTTCAAAAGCTTAGTTCTGTCTTTTACCATTAGATTCTCGTGGCTTTAATTAAAATTTTCAGGAATGCTCTCTGCATCTTCGTTAATAGAGCTCTACCTACATCCAAAGTTGGTTCATATTCTATATTCAGCAATTACATAATGGAAAAGTAATGGAAGTTTTTGAAAGCTTGAATTGTCCTCCAACGTTCTCAAACACACAGTCTTGCTCTTATCGGCCATTTTGAAATTTTCTTTCACAGGCAAGAGATATCTAAATAACATTTACATAAGGACTCAAATAGATGTGGATAGACAACAAAAACAATTAAATAAATGATAAAATATAGTTTTGATCCCTGAGGTTTGAAATTGGTGTTTATTTGGTCCCTGAAGTTTCAAAAGAGACACTTCTGTTCATGAGATTAGGAAAATAACTTTAAATAATTCCTGAGTTAAGTTGACCGTTAGTTGACTAACGAAAAAGTGACATAGCAGTGATGATTTTTAAACAATATGACAACTTTTATTAATTCTTTATTAGTTTTTGTTGATGTGTGCCATTTTTATTTTCCTTATTCTTTTCCTCTTTCCCTACCTTTCTCTCTTCATCCTTTTCATTTCTTTCTTCTTCTTCTTCTCCTTCTTCTCAAGCAAGTGCCCACCACTGATGTTGCAGTTGCTACCTAGCCAAATGTTCTCACCCTCCCTCCCCTCTCCATTTAGGCTGTCTTCTGTTGAGCTACCACCACAGACCTTCGTACAATCTCTACTTATAAAAAAAGTTGCCAACCAAACCACCCTATTGCCATCAAATCTGCCATACAAACTCTCTAAAAGTGAAGTAGAAATTCAAATTATTTTATTTTCTTTCTTGAGTTGACTCTTACATTATAAAAATGAGAAGAAATTAATTCTTCCAAAAACTACAAATGCAGACAACAAGAAAAAAATGTTTAGGTAAAAAAAACCAAGAAACATAAAGCAGAGATCCTATACAAAGTTAGCAAAGCCAGAAATGGGTCAAATTAATAATCTAAGATCCAGATCACTAACAGCATCCCAGATCCAAAGCAATTGTCAAAGTCCCGAACTAGAGCAGCTCAACAACGTTTCAGAGTCAGCAACTTTTAATAAATAATGCACGATACTCTTTTTCTCCTTTTTTTTCATTTTGGTCAACTGGGTTAGTTCATGCCTTGTTTTCCTCATTCTAGTCACTCTTTCTTTCCTCTGATAATTGCTTTCCTTGCAGACCCGGGAAGGAACTTGAAACTTTAGTGGCAAAAAGATGGTTTTCAATTGTAATTCATAAAAGTTGTCCAGGAAATTGACTCCTTTGGGACTACATTGGATTTTGATGTGGCTTTTGACGAACTGGAATGATGACTTTGTTGACTTAAGGTGGGAGAAACTCTAGTTTCACAACAGAAGAAAGGAGGGAAAAGAGGGGAAGGAGGGGAAAGGAAAAGAAAAACAAAAGTCACATAAACTTAAAATAGCATAAAGTTGCAACTCATTTAAAAATCGTTACATCATTGATGTCATGTCACTTTTTTATTAGTTAGCTAATAGTCAATTTAACTCAGGGACCATTTATAACTACTTTCCAAAATTCAAGGACTAAAAGTATCCATTTTGAAACCTTGGGGAACTAAATGACAGCAATCTTAAACCTCAGAGATCGAAAGTGTATTTTGCACTTAAATAAATAAAAATAGGCATATACCACTATCAAAAACAAATCAATGATGTGCATTCCTCGCTCTTTATATCTCAAAAACTCCATGAAATACTAAATCTTGCATATACCATATACCATATACCACTTTGGGTCACAAGTATCCCCAATTTTTAATCTTGCATTTTACATATATACCATAGAGATCCACCTCTAATATTGTTAGTATTCCGGGATGCATAGAAATGGTAATTGATAATCCCATGCACCTTATTGACACCATAGGGTGCTGGAATAATAATGTATGAGGTATATGTTGATTACGTTGTATCACAATAGTTATATTTACTAGAGTTTGTATCCAACTTACTTCTAAAACTTGTTGTTGAACAGACCGTCCTTCAGATGCAGCCTTGCCGCCCAAAAATGCAAGGTAACACATAAGCATTTTGGTGGTTTCAGTCTTACCAGCCCCACTTTCACCACTTACCAGAATAGAGTTGCTTTTCCCATTAGTTATCATAGCCCTGCCACAAGTTTATGATAGTCTATGTCATCCCATGAGACAAAAAACAGGACAAAATAAAGAAGCTAACCTATATGCGACATCAGCAATTGCAAAAACATGAGGCTTCAGCTCCCCCACTGGTGCTCCCTTGTACTGCTCCATCACACACGGATCATACAGATTTGAAATACTTTGGAATGGGTTGATGGCAATAAGAATATTTCCAGTATAAGTCTGTATAACGTCAGGGAGTTATTATTTGGATCCCTAGCTGGAGTGTAATGAATCTGTTTTTTTCACCAGGTGAATCATCAAAACCCATAAATAATCTTACATAGATTTCATTTATTGCATATCTGATAGCCAAATTATGCAGCAACCCAGGCTCATTCAAATACGACATTCTAGTCATATCGTCAATTCCAGTAGCAGGAGCTTCTGCATCCCTTGGATATAGATTCGACATTTTTACAACCACCTGCCAACATAAACTTGGGTAATATTTTTCCAGACATAATCAAAATAAACTGAGGTTTTTTTTTCGGGTGGGGGGAATAGACATAATGAGGACAATGACTTCAAGAACCCTAAAATGTGAGGCAAGGAAACAGTCTAAGAGTTCATTATTTTCATGATTAATCTCTATTTGGTAGCATTTTTTGTCCTTCAACACCTAGAAAACATTTTCTAAGATGGTAATAGAACTCACTTCTTGGCTTCTTTGTGGAGTTCAATCACTAGAGATTCTGAGTATATACATCATTTTCTTAATTTTTCACGACTTAGTACTCACTAGTATGTTTTGTGTAACCTTATGAATTTCTTAAACAACTCTTGTTTAATTTCTTTTTTATTTAAATAGAACCATATTACCTGCCTCCCATCACTAGTTTGAATCTCAGCATCTTCCCCAATGATGTTCAATACGAGTCCATCAATCCAAACAGACTCGATATCTCCCACCCATATGTGAGAACCAACAACGATATTCACAGGATTGTCCTGCAGAGCAAATTATAGATGATCTCAGTATTCAAATTCACAATCATACATTAGATAAACAAAGCTTTTTATATCCAGCATTTGGAGCTAAGTTACTCTTCAATCATACGTTACAGTTCAATCAGTAGTTGATACACAATTACAAAAATATATCAACATGGGCTTTACAGTGCCTAGAGCTCAAGGAGGATGTGAAAACCTCGAAGCTTGTGCATCGTAGATTGGATTGGTCGCTTAATATCGGAGTAATCTAGAGCGCCATCAATAGCCATAACATAATCACTAAAAATACCATTAGCAATAAATAACATAGCACAGCTTCGTAATATCAGCAGACCATCAAATGAATCGTTTCATATCAGATTAGGGTTTTACATTTCTAATAAACTCAACGAACGCAATCATATCTCCCGCCAATTTCACAAAACCGCCAAGATGTTCGTAACTTGGAATGGCTCAAAATTTGAAGATCGAATCGTTAATTTACGTACCATTCCGACTCCCAAGATGAATGTCCGAAACGTAGCTACGCGAACATGAGCGTATGATTCTGTATGCAAAAGCAATGAGAAGATCAAAAGTTGTTGTACAGAAGCTTGAATCGCTGGAGGGAAATAATTCTTGCGTAAACCCAGAAGTTTGGCTTTCTAGGTCCTGTGCTTGAGCTTCGTCCTCGTGTTGCATTGTTTGTGGCAGTAGAAATCTTGAATTCTCCAGTTCCGCCATTTTCGGGCGGAGTTCTTGTGGCTATTTTTGCTCTACCCCTCTCCATTGCCAGAAACACACAAATGCATGAAAAAATTGCCAAAATAAAGGATTGCGTTACCAATTTGGTTTCATATACTATTTATTTGGCCTCCTTCTCTATAATTATAATATTAATTTTGTTTAACATTAAAATTTAATTTGCAATCACTTAATCCCTAAAATTTTAATTTTATAATATTGTAATTATCATCATCATCATACATCTCTTTACAACTCACAAACAATCTAATAAATCCAAAATTTTTGTTTGTTTTGTTACATTTCCAAAAAATTCATATAGATTGAATCGTTATAACTGATCAATTTTCGGTTCGTTTTTTTAAGATATTGTACATACACACAAATATATATATATATATGTGTGTGTGTGTATATATATATATATATATATGTGTGTATATATAAATTTGTAAAAGAAAAACCAAAAGAGAAAAGGAAGAGGAAAAAGAATCTGAAACTACGGGAACGGATTTAAACCAACGAAGAACAATTTCATGAACGATTATACGAACAGGTCATTCTCGAAACAAAAAATAGATTGAGAAGTATAAGAATACATATACACGATTACGAAGAGAAGAATCGGAGTTATGGTAACAGATTCGCAGACTCTCAAAGAACAAGAATTATCCATCACAGGCAATGCCTTCCATCGCTAGGCAAACTAAAGTGAGAGCAAGGATTCCGGCCAGATGGCGGAACCGGCGCTCTATACTGCGGGCGGAGCGCCTCACCGCTGGAGTCTCGAATCGGCCTCGCCGTCACCGTCGCGATTCCGGCTTCCTCGATCGCTACCAGTAGCAGAAGCACCGCCATTACGGCAAATTTGAGACCGGACTTCTTATCGCCGCTGCGCATGGTTTCTTCGATTCGCTGGAGAAGTAGAATCGGAAATGTGATGAAGAAGAAAGGCCGATTCCATGACGGATTTTAATGGCGGAGGTGCCATTGCCTCTTCGTGGAGTATGAAATTCAGAAGCAATTTCTGAGGGATTTGGGAGAATTTTGTGGAGAGTTGTAAATTTCTAAGCATTGAGGCTCGGTCTTTTGATTTCACACTGAGTTAACGCTGAAAGCTGCCTTCTTGCGCGGCCCGGGAAGATTTTCATCGCAGATTTCTATTTTATTTGCAAATTTTTAAAATATTATTTTTTAATTCTTTTATTAAGTAATCAAATTTGTTTTTGTTATCCAAATTTCTCATCAAATATTTATTTATTTTTAAATATTTAATTAAATTTTACCACTCAATTTCAATCTAAATTAATAGAGTTATTTACCCCCATAAAAAAAAAAAAAATATATATATATATATATATATATATATATATATATATATATATATATATATATAAAAAAGTCAATCTCTCGACAAAATTCTCTTTGTTCGTCCCCAGGAATTGCCCTTTAAAGGAAGGGCAAGAAATGAGTTTGAGCTGATCATCCAGGTCTTCCTTATTGGCTCTGGAAGTTTCAAGGTCGAGCTTGATAGCAAGGCTAGACGTAATATTCACTTCCCCATTTAGAGTGAAATGTGATGTGAAAGGTAGAAAAAAAAAAAGTGAACCGTAGGATCTCGTCCAACTTAACAGATCTCATGGTAGGTCATAAATTGGGAGAATTTGCACCCACTCGAAATTTTCGAGAGTATGTGGAAAATGATAATAGATCTCGTCGTTAATAATTAATATTATTAATAAAATGGCAGTTCATAACTAATATGTGTTGATTTTTTGGTAAAATATTACCATAGAACAATTTTACAGCTAAAACGTTCAAGAAAGTCACCACTAAAAAAAAGAGTATATCAATTTATGTATGTCGTCGGCCTTAGAAATCAGAAATTACGAATTTCTCCCTCTTAGGTGCGGTCGAACTAAAAAAAGCAGTAAATTATACAATATTTTATTAACAAACTTTATTTATGGATAGTAATATGTATTATCGTTACAGGGATACATGAGTTATATTTATTTATGGATGATTTGAGTTGAGTCAGCCAACGAACGGAACTCGAGTGACAATTCCATCTTCGTTAACCCAAATCCTCACCCTATCGCACCTGAGGTCCAAAGTCACCACCCTCCCTTCTCGAACTATGGCTGCATCCACATATGGATTCTCCTTTTCTATCCTTGACCTCGCCTCTTCACCTCTCGCTCCCAGCAGCTCCGGCCACATCATTTTTCCTGCTAAAATTATTACAATTAAGCGTTAATTTTATATAATTAAAGAATACTCACTCTACAGACATTTTGAGAAAGTTCAAAGTTATGAAAATGTATGCTTAAAGTGGACAATGTAATGTCATATCTGGTGGAGATTCAGGATTTTAAATAATTTATTGACACTTACCTCGACAAAAAAGGGCCATGTCTCTGAATCGGCTAAGGCGTTGCCTTTAGGTTTGGATTAAGGTTAGGGTTTAGGGTATTTATAGAGGGAATGGGAGAAAGGAGGGATGAACCGCCATTAATGCGTGAAGAAAGGATGAACCGCCATTAATGAGTGAAGAAGAATTAATGGAAGGGGAGAAACACGACAGTTCGGCTTAGGACACTCATGATCTCCATCCTTTCCCTTGCCAAAGCACTTTTGGAAGTTTTCAAGTAATTCTTGTTTTGGATCGAGACAAAAACAGTTGCGATTTGGATTTGCTTCACAAATAATTTTGTTAGATAATCATTCGATTTTTTTTAAAAAAATTATGTTAGTTTTTTAGAACTTATCGTTCATTTCCGAAAATTTGTGCTCTTAATCAAATTTTACAAGCATAAATTTAATGTTTGGAAAGTTTAGAAATATTTTGATAGTTTAGAAGTGTTTTTTTTTTCTTATTTATTAATTTTGCGATATAAATTCTATAATTCTTCTCAACATGCATAAAAAAAATTACGAAATTTACTCGGTTGAAAATTCAAATTAGTTTTAAGAGTTTGTACTTAGAAAATGAGTCAGCTACACTCGATGATCTGATCGTCTTTATTGGTGAATTAGAAAGGATGAACAGTTTTAGTGAACATAATATAGATTTTCACTCCCCATACTTCACCAAACAAATGCACTGTTTGCCAAAGATCTCCATTTCAGCGACTGAAAGCTTCTCGATTCAAGATTCACTATACACCGACCGGAAACACAGAAGAAATGAGATTGAGCTCCGAAGAATTCTTGGCGTCGAATGCAATTCGAATAATCAAGGAACAGTGAGTCCTACCTTCGTGTATTGGGAGAAATCAAAGTGAGTTTCTAGATTCCGCATTCTTCAGATTGTTCTTACGGCAATCGCCATCAATTTACTCTATTCCCGCTTCGATTCTTCGAAGTAGTATCTATTTCTCTTCCATAGTTGACGAATTCGGAAAAATTCGGCTTGTTTTTCTGGTAGTGGATGGAATCCCCACTGCGATCGAGGATGGAGATGCTGTAGAAAACCCTAGCGGGAAGCCTTTGGCCAGAATAGTTTCTGAAGCTGAGGCAACTGCGACTAATATTTCAGATACTGAGCCATATGTAGGTATGGAGTTTGAATCTGAGGAGTCTGCCAAGGTTTTCTACGATGCATATGCTTCACGACTTGGTTTTGTTATACGCGTTGATGCATTTCGTCGGTCCATGCGTGATGGTTCCGTTGTTTGGCGACGACTTGTTTGTAACAAAGAGGGGTTTCGCAAGTTTCGGCCGAAAAGAAGTGAAAATAGGAAGCCTCGAGCTATAACACGAGAAGGATGTAAGGCAATGGTTGTTGTAAAGAAAGAGAAATCTGGAAAATGGATTGTAACGAAGTTCGTCAAGGATCACAATCATCCACTGATTGTTACTCCTGCCAGTGCTCGTCGAAACGTTCTTCTATCACAGACACGGGTGAGGACTTACTTTGATTCACTTTGTGTTCATTTACGCTGAGATCATGTGTTTTTCTAGTTTCTTAACTCATTTTCTAAGTGTTCTACCTTTGATTCAATGATGTACTTCAGCTTTCCAAGTTCATTTGCTTCAAAAAGAGCAAATAGGTATCATTTTATTGTTGAATTTCTTTGGTGTGGTGTGTGGCCTCATGTTCTGATCAGATCATCCATCTTGAGATTTTTTGAATGACTTAGAATTGATCGGAGCCACTGTATAGCCACTCTAGACTAGAAATTTTTTAGTGTTATAGTGCTTGTTTCAAACCATATAGTGGTTTCCTCCATATGCTTGGACGTTTCTTCATGAACCGTAGTTTTATATTGGCAAACTTGGTCTTACTGTCTTCATCTTCCATTTTTGAAGGCTGTTGTATTTTTAAGTGGGTCGTGAGATCCTACGTTGGTTGGATTGGAGAACAAAGAATGTGGAAACCTCTCCCTAGTAAACGCGTTTTAAAACCTTGAGGGGAAACTTGGAAAGGAAAGCCCAAAGAGGACAATACCTGCTAGTGATGGACTTGGTCTCTGAAAAATAGTATCAGAGCTAGACACCGAGCGATGTGCCAGCGAGGAGGTTGGGCTCCAAAGGGGGATTGGGGGTCCCATGTCGATTGGAGAGGGGAACTAGTGCCAGCGAGGACGCTGATCGTGGATTGTGAGATCTCACCTCGGTTGGAGAGAGGAACGAAACATTCTTTATAAGGGTGGGAAAACCTCTTTCTAGTAGATGTCTTTTAAAACCTTAAGGGGAAGCTCAAAAGGAAAAGTCCAAAGAGGACAATATATGCTAGCGGTTAACTTGGAGTATTACATCCTACTTCCATTAGAGGTAAGGCTCCAAGCAGATAAACCATGTCGTGTGGTTTTGAGCGTTGTCTTGCATCTTATTGTAATGACAAATGTACTTCATTAATGACCTCTGTCCTAGACAACAAGCTTCACAGTCCTTTGATTTTACACAATCTTCAAAAGCTTCACTATAGTGAGATATGCTATCTTGGCTTTTGAGGTCGAAGGATCAATCTCCAACACATGCTCCACATGTTTCTGCAGTGTCTGTGTGCTGTACTGAATCCCTTCCCCCATAGCGTCTTGATTTTTACCTCCTTTTTCGACACATGAACTCAATATAGTGTCCAAGATACATTGTTTATATATCTTCATGTTTCTGTTACTATTATTTCAGGATGAGAAAGATGCAAAAATTCGAGAATTAACTGCCAAACTGCAGCTAGAACGAAAGCGATGCGCAGCTTATCAAGAACAGCTTGCCATGATTTTAAGAGACATGGAGGATCACTCGAATCATCTGGCAATAAACATAGATGACATTGTTCAAAGTGTGAAGGATATTGAATCAAAAAGCAATACATTTTCAAATAGCTAACAACAGAATCCAAAGAGAATATATATATATTTTTGTAAAATTTTCTATGATAACTGTTTATATTGTTCATTAATCCTGCCCTTTCCCCTCCCATTTTGTGATTTGTATGGCTAAAGTTTAATAATACAAAATGTGAAGGAAGACGAAATGAGAAGGGATGAGAAGCTCGAAACATTTGATTTCAAAGAGAAATGAAGAAAACGAAAGGTTCGATTTGAAGGGTCGAAACGAAGTTATTATCACTGAAGTTAATTTTATTATGAAAATGGTTTTTAGAAAATAATAAATGATATCATTATCAAATTTGTATATAGTTCATATTACGTAGCATTCTAATTTGTGTTTATTTGAATGAAAAAATTTAAAGTTTTAAGATTAACAAATTTGGGTATTTATATTATTTAATTTTAAATTTGTAGATATCGAGAACGGTAAATTGGAGTGTTCTTGAAAAAAAAAATCCCCACTATCGTGAAAGGTAAATGGTAATACTTATTGAGAAAATCTGACACTACTTCGATACACATTCAAATCCCAGACCGGAAAAGGGCGGCAGACTTCAAATTTCGCTCGAAGATCGATCGAGGAGGAGAAATTGTGGATACCCAGAAGGCAGCAGCAGATGAGTGGGGCGAGGCTGTGTGGTTTGTTGGGCGAATTGGGGTATGAGGGCGCACAGGCATTGGACCCCGACAGTTTCGAATGGCCATTTCAGTACGACGATGCTCGCTCCATTCTCGACTGGATCTGCTCTAGCCTTCGTCCCTCCAACGTCCTCTCCCCTGCTGAGCTTTCCCAGTAACTTCTTCTCCACTTTTCGCCTTTTTCCTTTCTCTTTTTGTTTTTTTTCTTGTTAATTTGTGAATGTTTGTGTTGAGCTTGAATTTTGCTCATCGGCGAGTGTCATTTTGCTATGTGATATCTAGGTATGGGCAATTCCTGGAAGAGGGAAAGCTTTTGGAGGTGAATTCTGTAGAATTTTTCAGTATGGTTTTGTTTTGTTTGAAGAATCGTTCGGTTTTAATTGTTGGATATGTCGAACAGGGGGAGGATTTGGATTCGGCTTATGATAGCATTTCGGCCTTTTCGTCTAGACGTGACAACCAAGACGCTTTCTTTGGAGGCGAAGAAGGGCTGAAGGAGATAAGGTACCATATTGTGTACATTACTTAATATTGGTTCTTATGTTTGATTTTTACAATCTTGTTTGCAACATTGGTAGAGAAGCAACTCTCGCATATAAATCTGAAGCATTAGAGTTACAAAGACAACTTAGACATCTCCAGTCACAATATGATATGCTTACACGTGAAGCTTCGACTTTGACCCAAGGGAGACGGGCGCGAGTTGCTGCAACTTCTAGTGTCAATGGACAATTAACAAGTATAGATGATAGCATTTCTGCAAGGAATTTAGAGGTATGAAAACAACGAGGTGAACATTTTATTAAAGGATTTTTTAGGTGTTTTTGAAATAAAGCTTTTAGGGCCCTATTGGGAAGACACCAATTAGTCTTGACATTTCTGAATAAGTCCTCTGAGCAAGCATCCGCAAAGGGACAATTAAAGTTATATTTAGTGTCATATTTCCCCCTAAAAAATAGGTTGTTGTAATTGTGAACATTCTCTTTGAGAAATTACTTGGTGAATTATTTGGTTCAAAGGCATCTTAAAATGTTCTTCTTTTCTTTTCTTTTGTAATTTAGATGAATGCTGTTCTTGGAAGGATTGCGTCCACAGCCCAAGAGTTGGCTCATTATCATTCCGGCGACGGTATTATTTTAGTTGTTCATGTACCACCTTTTATGATGAGTTTTTATTCTACTACTTTAAGGTTGACTTGGCCAGATATTTTAAATCAAATTTAAGGTTATATCTTGATTCTATGTCATGTGTATGTGTGTGTGATTAGAAAAATACCGTTGCATTTTGCAATACCCCTTCTTATAACCTCATTGTCTCTCAGGAAAATGTCGTCACCAATCTTTGTTAGTTGTTACGGAAATTTAAATGCTTGAAAAAGTGTTAATATGGTTGTTGAACTCAAGGGAAGAAAAAAAAGGGAAAGAAAAGAAAATTGAAAAAGAAGTGTTAATATGGTTGTTGATTTTGTAAGATGTTCATGCACAAGATAAAGTGTGGTGAAAACCGTCGCATGAGGTGCTACATGATCTGATATGTTCTAGAGGCTCCTCTTTGAGTGGTTTGTCTAATTGCTCTTATTATTCTTCTTTCCTATTTAATAAGATTGGGTAGGATTGTTGCAGAAGAGGTACGTTTAGTTGTCTTATTTCATCTGACTTGTAAGTGTATCCAATCCCTGTATGCGTTGTAACAAATGATTCTAATCACTACTAAGCTTGGGCATCATGCGTGTCCATTTGCTTGGTACAACATTGACACTTCCAATCCCTTAGATAATAGTCCAAGTTTAATTCATTTTTGAACAAACTCTTTTCATTTTCATTTTTCTCTTTGATTCCTGCTTGTGCAAGTTATGAACATGATTGATCGTGCAGAGGATGGTATCTATTTGGCTTATTCCGACTTCCATCCATACTTGGTTGGGGATTCATCCTGCATAAAGGAGCTAAATCAGTGGTTTTCTAAGCAATTAGACACGGTATGCAAATTTTATTTTTAGATCTCTTGACTTTGAAATTGTATAATAGGAACTTTTGGCTTGACTTTGAAATTGTATAATAGGAACTTTTGGCCATCAAGAATTCACTTTTGACAGATTGTGATGATACTTCTTTTGATAGGAAACGTAGAACTGTCATTGAGAAAAAACAAGATTTGAATAAGGGAAGGGAGATTATAATTCCCTATGACCATGTGAAGGAATGACAGAAGAGCTATTTAATTTAGAATTGGAGAAATACCAATGTTTTAAAAGGTTTTGTTTCTAATGCTTTGCGACTTGAAGCAAGACTCAAATTGTAGCCTAGAATCTTTTGCCTTATTTGAACACGAGGTTTATGCTTTCATGAGCACACAGAAGCTTGAAGCCTTTCGTTCTAAGAAATAATGAAAGCCAACAATATCAAATTACTATCTATTTTATGAAGGCTGACAAAATTATTGAGGACAAAAGTTGAAGTTCTATTTGTGACAGTATTTATACATTTTAAATGGAAAACCAAGTTTCACCGTGAAAAATGGAAGAACACAAAAGAGCATATAAAAACAACCAAGTATAAAGGAGCCAAGCGATTAACCATGCAAAAAGAACTCCAATTCAAGATGATAAGGGTTAGCAAGATCCTTGGACAAAAAAGCCTAAATGGATGTGTTAAGCCTAGGTAGAGATCAAACCTCTTCCCAGTCTCTTAAATTCTTTAAAAATGCTAGTATTTTTCTCAAGGCTCCACAGGACAAGCACATCTTTTTTCTTTTCTTTTTCTATTGTCTTTTAATGTTATTATCCTTTTTAATGAAAAATATTTAATTTCATTGATATTGATGAAATTACAAATTAATGTGCGACATTCACCAAACTTCTACCTTATAATTTCCTTTCATTGTTTTTGTCCTGCAATTATGGTCAGGGGCCTTATCGACTAGTTGCTGAGGAGGGCAAGTCCAAATGTTCATGGGTGAGTCTTGATGACATGTCAAATATCTTAGTAAGAGGTATGTTTCTTGTAAGCTTTATTTTACCTCTAGTTGTATGAACTTTTCTTTAGTTTCAGTAGGTATGAATATGTTGAAGATCGTGATCTACTACCTTTTCCTTTGTACATCAGGTTCTTGTACCGTATGAGCTTTTATAAATTTGAACCACTTAATTAAACTTGTGGTTCTTCTTCTTCTTCTTCTTCTTTTTTTTTTTTTTTTTTTTTTTTTTTTTTTTTTTTTTTTTTTTTTTTTTTTTTTTTTTTTTTTTTTTTTTTTTTTTTTTTTTTTTTTTTTTTTTTTTTTTTTTTTTTTTTTTTTTTTTTTTTTTTTTTTTTTTTTTTTTTTTTTTTTTTTTTTTTTTTTTTTTTTTTTTTTTTTTTTTTTTTTTTTTTTTTTTTTTTTTTTTTTTTTTTTTTTTTTTTTTATGATTTTGGCAAAATGTTGTCTTTTAGATTGAGGAGAAGGTGAGCGATCTGAGTCCTTTGTCATGCAATGCACTTATGATTGATTTCATGGATTTTTAGATTGCTTGGTTTTTCTTCATGCAGATTTGGAGACATCCCATCATCAACGCGTATCCGAATTGCAAAGGCTACGCTCAATGTATTTATTTCTTATCCTATAGTCAAGTGCATTACTTGCTTACTTGAATTGATGCTTTATTCCTAAGTGATCACTCGTGTTGAAAAGTTATTGGTTCTTTAGCCTCGAGAATGTGGAAATCTTTTAAGCATGATTCAAATGATTTACATATGGTCTGCTTTAATCTTTTATTGAATAAGAAACACCTTCTCATTATTCCAATTCAAATTGAACATGTTTTAGATTGTCCAACAGTTTTATGAGATTTGCTACTTTTATTTTTAATGTGTAACCTCATCCTCTTCTTTCTCTTCTCTCAGAAACAAGATCTAAATGCCAAATCATGTTTTTATACTGTTGGCACAGTTTCCACGTCCATCTGGACCATGCTTTTACTGTTTCAGTATTTGTTATGATAAATGGTTATGCGTTAGATTCTAAAACATCCATCATGATTGAGGGGCCGTATGTTGTTTCTCTTTTGTGCTGATTTACCTTTCATATGGTCTTTTAATACTAGTCGAGTTCTAATTAGAGGTTCTCTCTTTGCATGTGATTTCTCTTTAGTGCTTTGGATCTGAATGTATCTTTTTTTTTTTTTTTTTTTGCTTTTGTTTACTTGTATTCTTTTAATGATGGTTTGGGACACGTCTTTGTTTTTTAGTTTTGGGACAAGTGAAAGACAATGGGTCGAAGCTCAAGTTGAAAATGCAAAGCAGCAAGCTATTCTTATGGTTCTCAAGTCGCAAGTTACGTCAGACGAAGCCCATATTCATCTCGATCTCCATTCTCTGAGGTATACTTTCGAAGGGCATTAATTATGATTCAAGATCTTTTAGGTTTGTTTCTAACTTTTTGATACCAAATTTGGGTAGGAGGAAGGAATACATTAAAGAAAGCCAACATATTTAAAGAAGAATGTTGTTAAATACTATCAAATTTGAAAGTTAAAGTTGAAATTTCATAAAATTAAACTTATTTTTGAAGACTAATCAGAGAATTGAGAAAGATTTTGGGTTGAATTTGTCTTTTTTAGTTTTTTTGTGGCAAGATGTATTAGTTTGGCATTCTAAAATTCTATGTGGTCAAACATTTTACTTGTCTCCAACAGATGTCATAGATTTGGAATATGAAGATTGAAATTAGATGCATTTACTGGATTAGCTAAATGATGTTTATTTTCTCAGGAGAAAGCACTCTGAACTGGTAGGGGAACTTTCAAATCTCTATGATAAAGAGGAGAAATTGTTATCTGAGGTTTGTACATGAATTGAGCCACAAGTTTTATTTGCTGTTTCTCTCCCCTGACTGTTTTTTCTGCTTATTTGTTGAATTGCTCTCGTGCAGTTTTAGTTGCAATTTAGATCATAGCTATTCTTTTTGTTTTATGTTACTCTATTTTGAGATGGTTTATCTTTTTGATTGGTGATTGTGTTTGGATTTCTAGGGTCTACCTTACGATGCTTTACCTTCAATTAGTTCAGTTTGGGATGGAATTTAAACTTATTCAATCTGATAATATCCGAGACTATTGTAATTAAACCATGATTCTTTTTTCTTTCATTACTAGAGCATTTCATTCACTAGATCTTATGTACCAATGCACTATCAGCATTTGGCCAATGAACTCCTATAGAGCTCATCCCAACTCCTTGAGTGTATCACGGAGAATCCTTTGTACTCATATTTATTAGAATTGGTGAGCAATTCAGATTTCCTCAATAGCTTCCGGTCTCATATCTTGATTCTTCAATTTAATCAGCGGACTTTCCTTTTCTTTCTGTAGTAACCATACTTTTCAAAAAAATTTGTTGTAGAGCATATGATATAAGTGTTTTTTTTAACAAGAAACAAACACTTGCTCAGTACAGTAATCGGCTCCTTCCTCCAGTCTTATCTTATGGGTGCAAAATGATACATGTTGATTGTGTAACTCTTATCTAACTCCATTTATTCCTTAGACTATTCCTGATCTGTGTTGGGAGTTGGCTCAATTGCAAGACACGTACATTTTGCAAGGTACGAAACTACTGGTCTTTTTTTTTTTTTTTTTTTTTTTTTTAA
>NW_019268534.1:664684-668890 GCF_002738365.1 Cucurbita moschata
TTTTTTTTTTTTTTTTTTTTTTTTTTAAATGTTGGATTAGTATTAGTATTTTTATTATTATCACCATCGTCAATGATTCTAATGTAGCTTGTTACTAAATCAATTAGGTGATTATGATTTGAAGGTCATGCGTCAAGAGTACTACATTGATAGACAGAAAGTGGTATGCTCAATATCTACTATTATGTATTCATGAAACTTAGAACTTACATGGTATAGATGTTTTTTCCCCATGAATTCATGGTTGGCTTGAAACATTCTGAAGTGTATGTTTATGGATCATTATTTGGGATTCAAAATTTATGTTTCATTTTGTTTGTATTTTTTATTTTCATATTTGTGAGTGTCTAGGCTAGTTTGCATGTATAAGTGGAGGGCATTCCAACTAAAAGCTATAAATTGGAAAAACTCAGATTTATTATCTATATGTTTCTAAGTTTCGTTACATATTCTGGTTTCTTTCTATCAACAAGGTCTACGAGAGAATTCTAGCCACAAATTTTGACAAATGGACAAAGGAGCCAGGCTTATATAAGATCTAAATAACCTGATTTTCTACCGACCTATTCTAACAGCATCAATCTTTCTAGATTAAATTGAACTATCAATTTCTTGGTCAAAACTATTTTTTTTTTCAGAAAGGGAGCTAGATTTCAGTGTACCTCCAATGATTGTATTCTGTACGAGATGTCAAATTTTTGGGACATGTTTGGGGAGATATGTGAAAGAAATTGATGTTTCTCTGTGTTGGTATAACTAGTCTTTCCCAAGTGTGGATGGATGTTTGGAAAATTTGTTCCAAAGATTCATCTCTGGTTATAAAACTAAATGAGGAAACTTTGCTATTATGGAATCAGGGTTTTTGTACCTCCAATGGTTATGCTTCTGTGATTACAGTTTCACATTTTTCATAATTTTTTGTATCACCAACACTATTAATTTCGTCTTGCAGTTCATCAGTCATCTGGTCAATCAGCTTGCTAGGCATCAATTCCTGAAAATAGCTTGTCAACTGGAAAAGAAGAATACGCTTGGAGCATATTCATTGCTTAAAGTTATAGAGTCAGAACTTCAAGCATATTTGTCTGCCACCAAAGGACGAGTGGTATTGACCTCATCTTTTAATATTTGTTTTGCAATAATGGAATACTATATCGTTCACTCTAATTGTTTCATGCATCTAAAATTTTATCTGTTTACATCATTTTTATTGCAAATAATATAACGACGAAGAAATTTGAAGTCTGAGTTCACAATTATTTTTCCTTGATGTTAGCTTCTAATTAATTAATTTGATAGTCTGCCTTCTTTATGGCCATTTAATAAAACTCTAGTCTGGAACACATGCTAGTATTTTACCGTTTGAGTGTTCTATGATTATTGTTAATGTCACTACAGGGTCGCTGTCTTGCACTGATTCAAGCTGCTTCTGATGTACAAGAACAAGGTGCGGTTGATGATCGAGATAATTTTCTGCATGGCGTCAGAGATCTATTAAGCATACATTCAAGTAAGGATAATCTTCCATTTGAACATCCACAGTTTGAATTCAATACAGGTCTATTAAGCATAAAACTTTTTAATTGACTTGTACAGATATCCAGGCTGGAGCATCAACTTATGTGTCTGCTCCCGGCATTATTCAACAGATATCTTGTCTTCATTCAGACTTGAGAACCCTTCAATCTGATCTTGAGAACTCCCTTCCAGGCGACAGAAACAGATGCATCAATGATCTGTTAGTATCTTATTCCTTTATACAAGTGTCAAATCCATATATCTGTCATGCCTTTAGTTTTTTTGTACACTTAATATATTCAAATGAAGCAATGAAAGTCTGGTGGCTGACACTGGAAAATTATTGCTGGTCCAAAGGAATAGCCATTGACCAATCCACTCTTGCAATCAAGTACTAGTTTTGAAGGACTGTTTTCATATATAATTCAAGGGGCTCTAACTGATGGAGGAGCCAGTGTTGAAATGAAGGTCAAGATATGGTGTGGAGCTATAGTGTTTATTAGCTGAATTTTCAAATAAGCACAATCGTTTAAGAAACTATTTTGTCGATGTGTACTAGTCTGAGGTAAAAAAGGATTGTCAGTATGTCACTGTAGTAGATCATGAGTGATTACAAGAGAATTTTGTCCAGTCAGCAAGAAATCTGGTCTATTCTTCTGACTTCATCTTAAACAATTATTTAAACTTCAAAAGCTTGTAGCTAATGCAAGACATTAGCTGCCCATTTACAGAGGATGTAAGTGCACTAACCTCTAACAAACAAAATAAGTAACGAAAACCCATTAACAACAGCTAAAACTAACTCGAATGTCAAATAAACTCAAAATACAACTATTAAAGTGTTCATAACTACACTATATCAACAGACTTTTGGATCTTGGATCCTAAGATTTCTTTAACCTTCCTTTTGCGAATTTAGAACCTATCTAAACAAGAAGAGAGAGGCTTCCCTTGATTTTGAAAAGCTAAGCTAAAGGAAGCATTAAGGAGAGGAGGATCTATGAGCTCACTAGATTTACTAAGTCTATTTAGAGGGGGCAGATTACCTTATGAGCTCTCACATAGAAGATTACTGGATTGTGAGTTGTATGTTGGTAATGGTCACCATGCTGAATTGTGTGTTGATATATTTTTTTCATTGCAATAATTGTCCAGTTCTTAAATCATCTTATGACCGACCGGTCAGCTTCAGAGTACGGTTAATGTGTTTCATCTTCCACATTCCTGTCCGCATCATGTTCCTTTTTTTTTTTTTTTTTAATAATAAGAATAAGAATAATAAAGGATTTTTTCTATTATTAATTGTAGGTGCTCTCTTATTCAAAGTCTGCAGCAATTACTCTTTGCCTCTTCTACAACTGCACAACCAATACTGACGCCACGGGTATTGCTCTTATCGAATGCATATTTTAGTTATCCTTGTATGAAACTGGTTGGAATCATTGTACACCCATATAAGACCACATATTTTTCCTTTTTTCAAAACATCAAAACAGGATGTTCAATACTTTGAAGTCTTTGCAGTCGTCTAAGTTAACCTGATCTATCATATTGTTGCTAATTATGCCTTCATTAGTGCATCTAGTTTGTTACCCTTTGTGTTTAGATTGTCTTTCTGTCTGTGATGTACTTTCATTTTTGCACAATTGTTCTTCATTTCTGGACATTTTGTGTTGTAGGCCTTAATGAAAGAGCTGGATGAGATGGAAAAGATAAACGCCAAACTATCTTCTGCAGTTGAAGAGGTTACCTTGGAGCACTGTAAAAAGAATGAGGTAATTTTTTTCTCTTCACTGTCTCTTTCATAATCTTTGGTTTTTACTTACCATACTTTTTATTATAACAATCAGATAGGTCTGTTAGCTATACGAATTGCATAATATCTATTTGTCATCAGATATGAAATATTTTATGCTTTACAAAGAGTTTTCCCTATATTCATTGTTCAACTACAAGAAATGGCTTCTTTAGTCGTGAGAAATAAGACCGAGTGAATAATTACAAACGAGCCTAGAAATAGGAGGCCAAAGAGAAACAAAGAATCTAACAAGGGACTAAATATCGCTATAAGAGCTATCACGTCCTTCGAAAATTTTGTTGTTTTTCTTGCCCATTATCACAGAGAGAAGCACTTACTAAATATAATATCGACTTTGCCAACACGAGTTCAACTGGTTAAGATATATATCCTCGATTAAATGGTTAGAAGTTCGAGGTTCAAATCTCCCAATTCCATAGGTTGAACTAAAAACTATAAGAGTCTTGCCAGGCTTTCTGCTAGTACTTTTATGTAAAACGTGAGGTGGAAGCGTACCCACGCACTTTAATTGTACATTACCATTGCGACATGTCTGATTTACATTCTATTATGGATGCAGATCGTAAAACATCACTCTCAGGAAGTTGGGCTACAACGACGAGTTTTCGTTGACTTCTTTTGCAATCCTGAACGCCTGAGGAATCAAGTTCGGGAACTGACGGCTCGAGTTCGAGCCTTGCAAGCTTCATAGTTGACATCATTTGTGTGTATATATGTTTGTATGTAACTGTTTTACACTACATCACCTGGGGATGCTTGATTGCAAAAGCAAGGTTAGAGATTTAATATGACAAATGAACTGTTTTGGCAGTGTGAAGACAATCATAGTTCCACTTGTGGGTCTTCTTTTTTTTTTTTTTTTTTTTTGG
>NW_019268534.1:669010-692561 GCF_002738365.1 Cucurbita moschata
TCTTTTTTTTTTTTTTTTTTTTTTTGGGTAAAAAATATGAGTGGACAAAAGGGGAGAATAGAGTGTGAGAAACCCTAGAAGGAATAAGAGAGTGACAAATGAGAAAGAAAAGGAGAAGGTGAATTGACTCTCACACTAAAGACAAATAACAATAATCAATATGTTCTTGAAAAATTATTCATATCACAAAACCCAATGCCAATTCCAACCTATCTCAAAACGACTCCTTTCGTTTTCGTTCTCTTTTAAATATATTCTTTTTCTTCCGCTTTAGGAATTCTTTACTTTCACGACAAAATTGCTGCTCTGATTCGACAAAAGTATCCAATAAAACGAGGTAGAAACGAAAGGCCAAAGATGAATGCTTATGAGCTTGAATCTGTGTAAAGACCCATGCTCAGAATTTGAAATTCGGATCTGGCACCTGATGGCCCCGGTATTCTCGTGCATGCCCTTTGACATGATCAAATTACTTACTCATTCTATTCTACAAGTCCTTCCAATATGCTTCATCCTCACTCATATGCATTTTAAGAAAATTCTCAATAGGTCACCCAACATAGTTTCCATGATTGAGCCACTGAAAAGGAAGGCACACATTGTTGATATAGTACCGACTTTCAATTTTTTTAAGCCTTTCTTTGCTCTCATATTCTCAGGATTCCTCTCATTCGAATATAGTCTTCTTTATTCGGGCGTCGCATTCTTATTATTAATTCTTTGACGTGTAATCTATTCTTTTGAAAAAAAAAAATCTTATGAATTTAAAATATTGTGTATAAATTTAAAATCTAAAAAAAAAAATAGTTTTTGTAAATTTGAGCCCATGATGGCTATGTGAAAGTTTTTTTGAGATTAAAAAGTCTTATAAGTGCATCATGATTATGTGAAAATATTGAATCGAAAAATGTGAAGTGTAGTGTAATGATTACAAAGCAAGAAAGACAGGAAAAAGTTAAAAATACAAGTTGGGCCCACCTTCAAACAAATATGGGTTTGATTTCCGCTATCGGGAGTTAACCAATTAAGTTATGTTCTAATTAACCGTCTTTATAAATTTGATTTGTGATATGCATCCGTCATTTGATGATTCCGACAATTTCTTATATCATTTCTGACATGACCGAGACATAAATTATCTTAGAATGTTTTGTCTTCACTCACGTTTTTCCTATAAGAATTCTTAAGATGTCACTCAGCATGTAATTGTCTCAAAATCTAAACTATACTTTCATATCTCCAAAATCTATATGATTCGAAAATAGTCTCGGTTCATTCATGTACTTCTCTCTTATCCAGACATAACATACAAAAACGTATGTTCGAGACAAGACATAACTTAGTTCGTCGTAGAAACTCGTCGTCAAGATACGTAAATACATTAAGTTCCAAAAAACACGTTTTGGATCGGATTTAAAATCCCGAAAAAGCGTTCCACAAATTTCCAAAAAGTTTGTTTGAGTGCATTATGGTTATGTGAAAGTTTTATAAGATGAAAAACAAAGTCAGCTATGGGCATCATGATTGTGTGAAAATTTTCAAATGATTAAAGTGAAACATAATGATGGCAAACCAAGAAAGCCATCAAAAATTGAGCATCAAAGTCAATACATACCTTTTCCCCAAAACTATAATTTCTTATATCCCTAATTATCATTTTAACCTTAATCTTTTAATTTTAAAATTTTATCATTAATAACTTTAAATTATAAACATTAATACTCTCAAGCTGTGTCGCGATGACAATCGCACTTCCCAACAAGGAAGTGAGTTAAGCCAATTCGTTCTTGCGTTGCCTACAGCCAAACAACGTATGCTCGAGCCTCTGGCCTCGGTTCAAGAAAAAAATTTTAGAAAACGGGAAAGAGAGTTTTGAAAGCAATATTTGAGAGATTGAAATTGGTGTTATATGTGATGCAAGCAAAAAGACGACAACAACAGCTTACAGCATATAACTCTCTAGTAAGGAGGTAAAACAAAATTTAGATTACCATCCATTCTAGGTCGCTCTTACACTGTTCGAGATCTATTTTCTTTTTAAATAATTTAATTAAAAAATTATAGTGAAAGTATTAATATATATAATATTAAAAAGTGGGTTTTAGATAAGACATAAAGTAATTGGGTAATAGAGGAGATGGGTAATACTTACATCAATTTCAGTTCCCAAAAAAGAATTAAAAGATTCAAAAGATTTGATGAGTGGGTTCGAAGATTATATTATAAATTCACTTAATTACATAATGATTGTGTCAAAATAATGAAATCATTAATGCTTTTAATGAATAATGAAATCAATTTCAAACTTAGACAGTTCCTAGATTCTTCTACTACTCGATCATCATTTTGTTGTTTGAAAAACGTTCGTAGGAAATGAATCATACGACAAAGACACTTACAGGTGGACGTTATGTTTGTAAGTTTTTTTTAAAAAAAAAACAAATGATTTATCAAACGAAATCTAAAATGTCGGTGAGATCTCACGTTGGCTGGAAAAGGAAATAAGACACTCCTTTCTGGAAACTTATCTCTAGTAGATGCGTTTTAAAACTGTGAGACGGATGGAAATATGTAACAGACTAAAACGGACAATATTTATTAGTGGTGGGCTTGAGTTGTTACAAATGGTATTAGAGTTAGACATGAGGTGGTGTGATTGTGAGGCCGCTGAGCCCTTAAGGAGGTGGATCGTGAAATCCCACGTTAGTTGAGAGGAGAACGAAGCATTCTTTTAAAAGGGTGTGAAAACCTATTCCTAATAGACGCGTTTTAAAACTGTGAGACTAACCGTGATACTTAACGAACTAAAACGAACAATATATATTAGCAATAGGCTTAACTGTTACACGTCAATAAAATACGAAAAAGAAAAAGACAAAAGTAGTTTCATTTCTATATATATATATATTTTCACGAATTTAAAATCCAAAAAAAAGGGTTTTTATTGGATTCAAAAGTTTCTTTGAGAGCATTATGGTTATATGAAAGTTTTATAAAGATAAAAAGTGCATTATGATTGTGTGAAAAATATTGAAAATATAATGTTCTATATGTTCAACGTGTTTTTTTTCGATATGTTTTTACGAGGGTAAATCCGTCTTTTTTCTTCTATTATATATTAATATAAATCAGTGGGTCGGTTAATTTATAAGTATTGACGTACAAATATATTTCTTATCGGCTAGTTAAAAATAAATCACGTGTTGTCGTTTATGAGCTCATAATTCTTGAACGAAAACGAACTCCCAAATGCCGTAACTATTTAGCAACGACAAAATTTCACAACATTAAAAAGAAAAAAGTCGATCAAAACATAACTCGCTTTTACTATGATCGAACTTAACGAACCCAACATAGTAACCAATGGGAGAACATTGAACCAATAATTCTCCCCTCATATTAAAAACACACATCCCAAAACACAAAATTACAAATATAAGAAAGCCCAGTTCTTGCTATCTATGATTTTTCAAAATATATATCAATATCATATGAATTTGATACTCAAAACATCCCAACAGATATGTACTATGTGGGCTGTCTCTGTTTTTCTGATAACAACAATATACACTCATTCAGCTGATCATCTCTTTCTTCTTCTTCTTCTTCTTCATATCAAACAATTTGGCACAAACCAGTTTGCAAAGAAGCTCAGCCCTCTCTTCTGCAAAATATGATGAACCCATATGAACAAACGAACAATTTCAATCAAAAAACGAAGGGAAAAGATCAGAAAAAGACCTTTCTGGATTTGGCGAGGAGCTCGGGAGGGATTTTGTATAAGTCTTCGTCGACTGGCTTGGGCTTAGGCCTTGGGAATTGCAGCAGTTCATGAGGAGGGCTCTCTGTTTCCTTCATGTTCATATAGTTTGCCTTCTTTCCTTGCTTCCCCTGTTTCTCTCGTTTCCTCTGCAAATTCATTCCCGATTAATTGGAAGGATTGAAGAAGCAAGGGAAATGGGTTAAAGAAATGGGGTTGTTTTTAAGTACCCTGTGGCGAGGGACGACGATCATTGCAGGGGTGACAACGTCGTTTTCGTACAAATCGCCGGTGACGTACAAATCGGTGTCGTGGGGATATCCGGCGATTCTGGATGATTCGAAGCAGTGGGAGAAGCGGAGATGGTCATTCCATTCCCAGTTTCCGAAGCTCGGAATGTAGTTCCTCCGGCAGTAGTAGTCCTGTAGTACAAACAAACTTAAGCACTTAAAACAGAGGAAAACAGAGGAAAACAGAGGAAACAGAGGAGAACAGAGAGATTGTTGAATGGGTACCTCCATTGAAGAAGCTTTGAGGTTGTTTGAAGATTGCAGAGAAATGGGAAGAGAAGGAGAAGGAGAAGGAGAAGGAATTGTGGGTGTGGTGGAAGGAAGGAGGTGGGCTTATAAATTGGCAGAGAGAAGAACAGGGGATGGGACACAGTGACAGAGGAGAGAGTAAGGGAGACACAGAAATGGGGCCACACCTCTTTAACTTTTCTTTCTTTTCTTTGGGGGGTTTTTGTATATTCCCCCATTACCCACATCTCTTTGCAATATTACCCCTAATTTTAATCCTCCTTACAAGATATCGTTCCTTTGTTCACGTAACTCTAACGGTCCATGTCCAACACTAACAGATATCGTCCGTTTTGTCTCGTTATATATCGCTATCAGCCTCATATTTTTAAAATGTGTTTGCTAGGGAGATCTCACAATCTACCCCCTTAGGAGTCAATGTCCTCACTAACACATCACGGTGACTAGCTCTGATATCATTTGTAATAGCCCAAGCCCACCATTCATAGATATTGTCTGCTTTGGCTGGTTACTATCGTTGTCAGTCTCATTGTTATAAAATGTGTTAGAGAAGTTTCTATACACTCGTTGTCAGTCTCATTGTTATAAAACGTGTCAGCCTCTTATAAGAAATGTTTTGTTCCTCTCTCTCCCGCTAGTCCAATGAAGATATGATAAGTAGCTGATGTTGACATGTCGTCAAATTAAAACCAGATATAAATTAAATTTAGGGTTTAGGGTTTATAGCCCTAAACCCTAAACAGTCGAATTAAATTTACACACCCGGTAAAAAAGTTTAAGGTAAATAAAACAAGATATAAAAAAAAAAAATTGAGTAAATAAATAGAAAAGTCAAAATTAGGGTTTCATTTGTGACAGTGTATTTATGTCAGGGTGCGGCCCGTAACCATACCCTCCCCTGCCCTAAACCCTTAGCCCTCAGACACCTCACTTCTGAACACATTCTCGCACCTTCTACGGTCAACTCTATTCCAATTTTCATCGTAACTATATATATATATATATATATATATATATATTCTTTTAACAATATTCAATTTTGTCTTTTTCCCTCTTAAATTATATAAAAAAAATTAAGTTAAAACGATTTTTTAAAACAAAAAATAAATTAACGGAAAATCTCTAATTTTAAAATTTTTAAAATTAAATTAATAAAAATATTTAGCATTTTATCTAAAATAAAAAAAAATATAGTTGGGAAAGTTTCAATAACATTTTTAAATTTTAAAACATTATAAAAAAATACATTTACCTGTTTTTAAAAAATAATTTAATCTTTTTATGTTTTAACATTTTTTTATTCCATTCCTACCGACTCTGAAATTGGATTACAACTCAATCGTACTTTAAATATTATTACAAATATTAAAAATGTTTGATGTTGGTAACTGCTATTCAAGCGTCGGGTCACCAACCCAATTAACTAAAAATTTCGTATTAGATCAACAAAATTTCCCGAACCTCACTAGTGTACACCTTATGTGAAAAAAGAAATAGCCTTTAAAATTTTATTTAAATATAATTCATAGCCTTGGAATCTTAATGGACCAATGCTTTTTTTATTTTATTTTAATTTTTAACACAAAAAGACAACAGAATATTATTTGACAATCCAAAAGTAAATCTTACAAATACTTTTGAATATTTTTCTTAGAAATTAATTTAAAATTTTCCATTAAATCACTTTTAATTATAAATTAATGATAATTAAAATTAAAATTACTTGAACTCATGGTGGAAGAATAGTTAACCACATCTTTATATTTAATCAATACAATTATTAAACCCTTTTCCATTATTTCAACACACTTTAATTATATCTCAACTGAAAGTCCATTCATAAATAGTTGAAAGTAAACAAATAAATAAATAACCTTAAACTTTAATGTTCGAGTTAGAAATAATTGAGATCTAGAAGTATGCAAAATCTCACTTTGATGGCAGCGGACTTGCGATTGTGCGATTGTGCGGCACTCATTTCTCAGCAGCAAGTGAGTTAAGCCTATTTGTTCTTGTGTCGCCTACGGCTAAGCGACGTATGCTCGAGCCGTTGGCCTCAGTTCAAGACGAAAGCTTTAGAAAACGGGGGCAAAGAGATTTCGGAAGAGAGTTTTGAAAAGAAATTGAAATTAGTGTTATATGAAAATGTAAGCAAAAGGCAACAACAACTACTCACTGCATATAACTATTGAGCAGCGAGAAGTTGACAACTAGTCATAGCCACCTATAATACATTTTTTGGGCATTTTTGCCCAGGCAGGTGTAGACGTGATTCTGGCGAACGGTCATACACCCCCGTATTGACCCGATATGAAATGGTAAAGGTGTATCTAAGATGAAAGCATGAAAAAGGTCTGTCAATTTTTTTAAGAATTCATTAATCATCATATACTTAGAATCACTCTCATTTACAGAAAAACCCCTTATTACAGCTAGATACATACATATCGAAATTGGATCATTAACTTGTGGCCTACCTTGGATATAGGATCACCCAGCTTGACCCTAGTCAGACCATAGAGATCTTAATCATCTCGGCTTTGATGAGTTTCTAAACATATGGACCATCTAGAGTCTATGGTCAAAATCAAAACCTCGATCCTTACCTACAGGTACGGTGAGAGTCTATTCACGAGCCTTAAGTGAGCTACTTAATGGATGTTACATATGTAGTATATTTACGCTATGTCGGTGGTACTACTATTGTTGGTTGGTGACGAGAGCATTGCGGATATGGGAGACTATTAAGTCGAATTGTTCGTGAATACAGTTCGATCATGAGTTTTTACAAGATCTTTCTCTAAGTATCAGCTTGGCTAGTATTGAAAAGTCGGGTGGTTGAAGGTTCGACCGTTCTAAATAAACCCCATCTCGAGATGCTCGAGAACCTAAGTGGACCGCGATTAGGCGTTTAACTAAATGCCTTCTATCCCTCTGACATCTCTCTCTTTTGCTCCTTCCTCAGGTCAACCACTTAGAACACATGGGAATACACAAAAGCTGCCCTTAGATTGCAGGCCCTTTAAAAGCTTAGCCATGCATCTGTCTATTACTCTTCTTTTCTGCCCTAAACTTGTGTGCTTCTATTCTTCTTCATAATTGGTATTTAATTTAAATGATCTTTTATTTTTTTTCTTTTAATTTTTTTTTTATTAAAATTATATAAATTCTGAAAATAATTCTTTTTATTATATATAAAATTACATTATTATAAATAAACTATTTTAATCAACTGTGGGCTTATCATTAGCCCATGGATTACACAATTGTGGGCTTATCATTTGAAAATAAATAGGGATTTAAATATCAAACTTAAAAAATAATATATAATAATATTTTAATCGAGTCACGTTCAAATTGTTGTTCAACTAGTTATCGAGATTTTTAAGTAGTCAGAGCTTACATTTTCAATGTAATTAGCGATTAAATAATTTATCTAAAATCATAAGCATAAACGTGCAAATAATCGAGTAATATGGTTGATAATTAAAAACGTATTTGACGTAGGTGGTAATACGTTCACAGTCGATTAATCATTTGACCAATTCAATTTAATTCTAACTTGTTCGAGAAGCACTCAAAAAACTATAACCAAAATTAGGTCAACTAAACCAACCATAGACGAAGGTTGTGGCCTTTTCTTGCCAAAAGGCTTCGTGGGTCTTTGGTTAGCTCACCCAATTTTCACTTCATTTATTTTTTAAGAAAATAGAAAAAGAAAAAGTGTTAATTTTGATAATGGATTTTTCGGTATCAATTTGAACATAGCTCAGCTCGTAAAAAACGATGACATGTCAATAAAAATTAAGATATATAATATGGAATATGGAAAATTTCCCAACAACTACATTGTGCCAAAACAGTTTCTAAAACTCATCTATAAATGAACGAACACATACCAAAATTGTAACTCTCATGTGATATACAAAAACACACCCACGTAATAGAATGGCCATAACTGCTCCAAAGGTGGTCGTGATGGTGATGGTGGTGAGCTTAGCGGAGATGGCGATGGCGGTGGACGTGTGTGGTGTCAACAAGGACGGTCTCAAAGCGTGCAAGCCATGGGTGATGAAACCGTGCCCAACCGAGCTACCGCCCACCGCCTGTTGCGACGGGCTCTCGAAGGCGGACTTGGGTTGCTTTTGCAAGTATAAACACTCCATGTTGCTGTCCTCGCTTGGGATTGATCTTGATCTTGCTCTTGGTTTGCCAGCCAAGTGCAGCCTTCCCAACACTCCCTCTTGCTCTTAAGCCAATAAATAAATAAATAAATTCGACGTTATTTTAAAAAAAGAAAAAAATAGTATTTTCTATTTTTTATTGTTGGGAAATATATTTTTCCTTCATGTGCAACTATTTTAATATTTATAAATTTTATTTTAGTTTGTAAATTATAAATAAAAAATTATTTTATTTCTTAGGAAAAACTTCGACTATAAAAAAAGTAAAATAAAAAGTATTTTAAAAATCAATAATCTAAAATTATAAATATTTTCTAAAATTGCAAAAATAAAACCGTGGATGAAGCCAACATGTGATGTCTTGG
This sequence comes from Cucurbita moschata, assembly GCF_002738365.1. Classification (NCBI taxonomy): domain Eukaryota; kingdom Viridiplantae; phylum Streptophyta; class Magnoliopsida; order Cucurbitales; family Cucurbitaceae; genus Cucurbita; species Cucurbita moschata. The sequence goes on from NW_019268534.1 coordinate 677,859, forward strand.
GCTTATTTGTACAATTTGGGCCCAACACATGATGTTGCTTTATTTGTTATTCATATTATAATTTTCGTGTTTTTTTTTCCTTTTTATAAATAAATTAAATTAGTATTAAAAAATTACTAATTTAATTTTAAATTTTCTACCATGATAAGCTTGAATAAATTGAAAAAAATTATAACCTAATTTTAAATATTTATCTGATTTTCTTTTTATAAAATGAAGATTAAATATTATTTACAATTTTGCCCAGTTTGAAATTAAATATTTTAAATCGTAAAATAAATAAAATATGTATATCTTTAATCAAACCATACCCCGCAAGTTCTTCCACAAAAAAATAATAATAAATAAAATAAAACATAAATGTTAATTTGTTTGTTATTATCCTAAAAAGATAAGCATTTTCAACGATGCTTATCTGGCATTAGTACACATTTTCCACGCGCCGAAATGACGCGTGTTTTGTTAAATATTTGTCCTCTTTTACTGACACGTGCCAGTTGGGATCCCCGGTGGAATCCAGCTAACATATCCTTGCGCCATCCTTTTCCTTTAATTTTGGCTTCTTTTTCTTTTTCTTTTTTTTTTCTTCCAATTTTATCTCTATTTATTATTATTATTATTATTTATTTAGGGTATTTGGCATAATTTAGCTTCAATAAAATCAATTTCCTATGAAAAAAAACATAGTAATTTAACCTTGAGAAATTTTGTTATTAATTCTAAAAATAATAAAATATTTAATATACATTTTTATTATTTTAGTTAATATCTATTTATAAAATGTTTTAAATATTTCATGAATTTTAACAGTTAATTAATTAATGAAAAATGACGTGACATGTATCGGAATAATTTATATTATTTGATTGATAAGTTATTTTGAGCTTCTCAATCTACTTTTCCCTCTAAAGCTTTTTTTTTTTTAGTTTCTTTTTTACCCGATTTATGTTTGGTTCCACTGAAACAGCTAATGTAGGGTTTTTGGGGCAATGACACCGACCCAGTAAGGTGCATACAGAACCCTTGAGTTCAACAATTCGGTTCGATTATGATTTCATTGAAAAAGCATATAGTTTTCTTCTAAAAAAAATTACCTCTTGGACGAGCGTATTAGATTTTATATTTTTATTTTCCCATTCCCTCATCCCTCTTTTCCATCCATGTTTCTCCTATCCCTTCCCATTCCCTTTAATATTCACATTTTATATTTTAATCTTAATATGAACCACACATATTTTATTAGTATTGTTTTTTTTAATATTCATTATTTATCCATATATAAATTTAAAAAAAATATTTTTAAGAGAAAAATAATTTAATAATTTAAATTTTGTTATATCTATTAAAAGACTAAGTTCATAATTTTTTTTTTTATTTAGACATGAGCAATTTATACCATGATTATTGATTTTATTTAAAATTAACTAAAAATCACTTAAATAATAAAATTATTTTAAATTAATTATTGACACGGGAAATAAGGATGAATTTGTTAATTTATTTATTTTTCTAAAATATAAATGTAAATTTTTATTTGCCCATTGAACAAAAATAAAATTTATAATAAGGAAAGTTTTGAATAAAAAATGAAAAAGTCAAATATAGTACAAATTGTTTATGATTTTTATTATTTTCAAATAAAAAATAAGTTAGCGTATTTATTAAAATATATTCAAAAGATTATGCTGTACACAGTCTACTCCAATATTTTTTTTCAAAAATATCTATAATTTTTTTTTTTAAAAAAAAGCATGGTGCTGAGATATTATACTATTTTCTATAGATATAATTTTTTTAGTCAAAATCTGGATTTTTCTTTTGAGAAGTGATTTAAAATTTTATTTTAATATATATATATATACGGAAGGTGGTATGGGTCTTTCTATTTTCCAATTTTATGTTTTAAAAAATATTTTTTCATAATTCATATATTTTAATCTCAATCTAAATTAAAATAAGGAAAATATATATCAATAAAATGTGACCGAAAAAAAAATATTTAATAACACGAAAAAATGGATCAATCCAACTCATTCAATTGTACTGTTTGGATTAAGCTATAAACTTATTTGGGTAGAATTGCGTTTAAATAAATAAAAATATTATAAATTAAATTAGTTTTTGAATTTGACTTAAAATTAGATTCTAGGGATGTAACCCAATTTATTATTAATTTTAAAATAAAATACAATTTATTTTTTTATATTTAATTTCATTAATTTTTTATATTTATTCTCTCTTTTCAAAATATATATTAAAATTGAGTGACATAAAATAAATAAATATATATTTTACTGACTTAATCTTAATTTTTTTAAATAAATATAATTTACTTCTGAAAAATTAACATTTGAAAAGTTAATTTTTTTTTAATTAAAAAAAAAAACCTAAAAACCAAATATTAAAGGTAGACATATCATGTTAGTTAGATTACAAAAAAAATTGTATACAATTTGGAGTTTTATGGAATATATATTCATAATTGAAGAATTGTTGTGTTGTGGGCCCCACTCCTTCTCTCTCTCTCTCTCATCGCCAATAATTGAATTCCATCCGTTCCTCGCTTTCTCCTTCTCCGTCTTCTTCTTCTTCTTCTTCTTCTTCTTCTTCTTCCTCTCTGTGTTGCTGCTGTCATTCTTATTCTCTCTTCACTCCCTCAACTCCATTGCTGATCTCTCTCTAAAACCCTACTTCATCTCCCTCACCTTTCTCCTTCTTCCTCGATTATACACTATTCGCCATGCTTCCCTCTTCCTCCGTGCTCTTCCTCTGGTTCTCCTTCCTCTACTTCACCTCTTCAATGGCGGCTCCTTATGCTCTCAGCGACTTCACTGCTTCGAAGTCGATTTACGATGTGCTATTGGCTCATGGCCTTCCCAAGGGGCTACTTCCGAAGGGCGTCAGGGATTACCAATTCGATCAGGACACTGGCCGCTTTCTCGTGTTTTTGGATCAGGAGTGTAATGCGATGTTCGAGAATCAACTGCATTACGAGACTAATGTTTCCGGCACTTTGAGTTATGGCCAGATCGGCGCCTTGTCTGGGATTTCCGCCAAGGATCTCTTCTTGTGGTTTCCTGTTAAGGGGATTCGCGTCGATGTTCCTAGCTCCGGTGTTATTTATTTCGACGTCGGTGTTGTTTTCAAGCAATTCTCTCAGTCTCTCTTCGAAACCCCGCCTGAATGTGTCCCTAATTCTAAGGTTTTGATCTAATTTTTTAAAAAAATTTCATACTCTATTAGTTTCATTAGTTTGTGATTCTCTGCTGCTGGAAACTCGATCAATATTGGTGAAGTTGTCTGAGTTCAATTCAGTTGGATTGGGAGAAATGTCTGATTAACATGTGACTGTTTTTCCCCATCTGCAGACTCAACACAGAAAGATTGGGAATGGATTTGTTCAGCCAGTTCAAGTGAAAGTGGATTGATATTTCCATTGAAGCAATGGGAACAAAAAGAAAAAGGCTCAAAGGAATCTCTTATTGGGTGGTAGTTGTGAATCTTCATTGTATATGTCCTCAAAGCATATATATTAGCATCTGCTATATGGTTCTTTACAAAGTGTGCACTTGAACTTTCTCATCATCATCATCATCATCATTCAGAGAGGAGTCAGAGTGTGAGAATTTGTTGAGCAGCTTCTGGTTTGTGTGAGGAAGGAAGTGAGAAGGTGAAGAAGAAAATTTGGTTCAAAGATTTTTGTTTTTTTGGCTGTAGAAAGGCAGGTGGAGTTCAGGTGAAAAATCTACACATTTCTATTCAATAATCTTCAGAAATTTTGGTGTATTGTGAATATTATCATTATCATTATTACTATAATAATTATTGTTGTTATTATTACAGTGGCTACAATTATTTTGTTTTTTTTTTTGTCTTGAACCCAAATTCTCTGCAATAAACGTGTCAAGAATAGTGTTCTTCTTGTTTTATGCCTACGTCTTGTTTGTCTCTCAGTTCTTTAAGCTGACACTATTGTTTCAATTGGCACAGAACAGTGGGAATTGTCAATCTTGTCAGCATTAGCATTTTCTGTAATGCAGAAGTCTGAAGCTTGATAAGAACAGTAGATTTTGTTCTTGTTTTCTAACTTTTACTTCCTTGTTTTTGCATGAAAAGTGATATCCGAAGGCTTGTCCATGAAACTGGGATTTTACCTTAGTGTTTGAATGCTGTTGAGCCTTTTTCTTTGGTGATATTGATATACATACAGACACAGAGGACTGGATCAATTAGAGCTGTTAAAACTTGATATACAATCTTGTTGCCTGTTGGAAGATGAGATATGTTAGAGCCATTTACCATTGCCTTTTGAAAAGTTGTTCTTGGTTTTGATTTAGAGAGTTTCCCATTTGATAAGACATTAGAGAAGTTGTAAGATAGAAGTTTTTAATGCTATCAAATTGTAGAGGTGGGTTTTGTGAGATCCCACGTCGGTTGGAGAGAAGAACGGAACATTCTTTATAAGAGTATAAAAATCTCTCTCTAGCAGATACGGAGGGAAAGGCTAAAGAAGACAACATTTGCGAGCAGTGAACTAGGACCGTCACAGGTTTAGCAGCAAGGAGTGATTTTCGCCAAATAAAGGTGTGTTTCAGGGTCTTGTTTGTTCTTACATGTTTCTCAGGATAGATATACAGTGCTAGTCTACTTAGATGTGAAACTTACAAGCACTTTTTCCAGAATTTTTTGTCCAAATAATCTCTTTCGGTCTTAGATCATGACAATGCTTAGGGATGGATACCTTTTTAACCCCTGGGATTAAGAAAATTGGAAAGTGAAAAAAGTAGGGTTTGATTTAACTGATTTGATGTTATGTGTTTAATAAATACTTTTAGTTGCTTTAACCCACAAAGAGACTCAGCTGAAAAAAATGAAAAAGTAGAAATCTATCAGTTTGGTTCAGATTTTTCAAGATTGATCTCTTTGCTTTGAGTCATCGTTTCTGTTTCTAAGATTCTGCCTGTTTAGTTATATGCTGATGAACTTTATCCATTTAAGAATGATGTGATACATTGTTGACTGAATTGTTAAACAATTCCATAATGGGTTGAGTTTGGACTGGTTCAAAAGCTTTATTAAAGTTTAGAGATGGAAGGGGTAGGATAGATGGAGATCTTACTTTTAATAAAATGCATCTAAACTTCTTGACCAACAGAAAGCTTAACATGTGGCATGAATAGGAGGAGACTTCTGAAGAGATGAGGGCCTAAACACATAGAATATCTATTTTTTTTTTTTTTTTGCTTTTTTTCTTGTGGATTGTGAAGTCTCTATCAGGAATTGTGTGTTGTTCATCTTGTAAATGGGCAGAAAGCTTGACTGTTCAACCACTCCACCAAAGGTGTAGTAGTGATGAAATCTCTCTTATTTTGTGTGTGTGTATAATGTGTGATGATGTTATTGTTGACAAGATTTGGTGAACATGTTGGGTATTAGATTGGGAAATGGATAGCAGATTCATGTTAGAAGGGCAAGAGTGATGAGTATGAATTAGTTGATGGAAGAGACAAATATTAGACAAAATGATGAGGTTTGATGGAAATAATGCTGAAGGTGGGGATGTGAATATGGATGTGTCCAGGTCCAGGGTGTACTGTATGATGGGATACCAAATGCTTTGTTTGAATGTGCCATTTTCTTCTTTGGAGAGCTTAGAAACTTATTAGGATTTTGATGATTGTGGTGATGAAATGGAATGGAACTTTGCTGTCATGGGTTACACAATTTCATGTTATGTTGGGTTGGATTAGGAAGGCAAGAAATTCATTATTTATTCTTTTGGGATCGACACACAGAGAATCTGTAACAGCCCAAGCCCATCGTTAGTAGATATTGTTCTTCAAGTCCATTACTAGTAGATATTGTCTGCTCCACCTATTTCATTTCCTATACTCGCCAAATTCCTCATGAACAAGGAATTTGTAACGACCCAAGTCCATTGATTCTAGATATTGTTTGCCTAAGCCCATCCTGAACAGGGAATCTGGAACAGCCCAAACCCATCTTTAGTAGATATTGTTCGCCTAAGCCCATCCAAACTCATCGCTAGTAAATATTGTTCACCCTGGTCCATCGCTAGTAGATATTGTCTGCTCCATCTATTTCATTTCCTATGCTCGCGAAATTCTTCATGAACAGGGAATCTATAACAGCCCAAGTCTATCTCTAGTAGATATTGTTTGTCCAAGCCCATCCAAACTCATTGCTAGTAGATATTGTTCACCCAATTTCATCGTTTGTAGATATTGTTTGCTCCACCTACTTCATTCCCTATGCTCGCCAAATTCTTCATGAACAGGGAATCTATAACAGCCCAAGCAGATCGCTAGTAGATATTGTTTGTCCAAGCCCATCCAAACTCATTGCTAGTAGATATTGTTCACCCAATTCTATCGCTAGTAAATATTGTCTGCTCCACCTACTTCATTCCCTATGCTCGCGAAATTCTTCATGAACAGGGAATCTATAATAGCCCAAACCCTGTCCGCTCCACCTATTTCATTCCCTATGCTCACAAATTTCTTCATGAAGAGGGAATCTATAATAGTCCAAGCTCATCGCTAGTAGATATTGTCTGCTCCACCTATTTCATTCCCTATGCTCCTGAAATTCCTCATGAATAGGGAATCTATAACATCCCAAGTTCATCAATAGTAGATATTGTTCGCCTAAGTCCATCATTAATATATGTGGTCCACTCCATCTATTTCATTCCTTATGCTCGCGAAATTCCTCATTTATTCTTTTGGGATCAAAATAGGAAATTTGTAATAGCTCAAGCCCATTGCTAGTAAATATCTTCCCCTCCACCTATTTCACTCCCTATCCTTGCGAAATTCCTCATTTATTCCTTTGGGACCAGAACATGATCGGGAATAGCCCAAGCCCACCGCTAGTCGATATTGTCTACTTTAACCCATTACGTACCGTCATCAGTCTCACAGTTTTAAAACACGTTTGCTAGGGGGAGGTTTCCACAGTCTTATAATAAATGTTTCGTTCCCCTCCTCAATCGATGTGGGATCTCACAATCCACCCCCTTTGGGGACCCAACTTCTTCGTTGGCACACCATCTGATGTCTGGCTCTAATATCATTTGTAGCAACCCAAACCTATCACCAGTACATATTGTTCGCGTATCGTCGTCAATCTCACGGTTTTAAAATACGTCTACTAAGAAGAGGCTTCACACCCTTATAAGAAATAGAAATGTTTCGTTTTTCTCTCCAATCGATATGGGATTTCACAAAATTTCTATAAAGAATCGACAGGGTTTGGATTTCCTACCATAAATTATTTTTGTTAAGTCATTTTAAGGAAACTTTTGAAGGTATACATTTTATTTTTCAATATAAACTATACATTCGGTCATAAAACTCATTGGAAATTGATTTTTTTTTTTTTTTTTTTTTAATCTTTGAAAATGGAACCCAAAATGTCTCTCTTTTAAGTGGGGCAGGGATGTGACATGCAATTAGGCGGAGACGAGGTCATCGACCCCATTTATCTAATAGAAAGAAATCTCTTCTCATCCCTCCTCTGTTCCCGAATCTCTTCTCATCCCTCCTCTGTTCCCGATTTAAATAGAGAATCTGTGCCCCGTTTGGGATGGATTTCCACGGAACACCGATCCTACAGATAGTTGGACATCCTAACATAGCCGAATTTTCAATTTTATATCCAACCATATTTGGTCTTATTCTATAAATGGGACAGGATTCATTTGTAACAGAGTTTATATTTGGTTGTATAGGTCATTCCACCTAGATTAAACTATGATTCTATCCACATGTCAAACTTACCTTAAATAATTAACATATGGATCATATAGAAATGTAAAAATTAAAGAAATATAATCCATCTTTAGAAATGTGTCCCACTAAAATTTAATACATTTTCTTTCGAGGACATTCAGGCATGACAACTCAAGCATAATCTCGAGTACATGTAGAAAATTCGTATGAATTTATTGCGCAAATAATAATAATAATAATAATAATATAATAGAGTTTTAGAGTAAAATCCAATAATTTCACTAACTTACCAATTACAAATAGTAGTTATTAATATTTTAAGTTCAAAAAATAAAAATAAAAAATAAAAAATACTTAACAATAATATGTAGTATTTTGTTCCCACCGGAAAAGCCAAAAACTAGGTTCTAGAATTCTTGAAAAGCGTGGCAGATACCGATTGGCTGTCATCTCATCTGAGCCACAATTTAGAATTCAATTCATCACAGCCGTCCATTTTCTTGATGAACCATCTTGCAATTTCCACGTCATACTTACACTTGAATACGCCTCTCGCTCTTTCTATGACTAAATAAAAATATCTCATGGGTTGAAAATTCTTTAATGAAAAACAAACATATTTTCAATTAAATCCTTATTACCTCATTAATTTACAATTTAGTCCCTATACTTTTACAAATTACACTTTGGCACATATTTTCAATCAAATCCTCAGAATGGAAGACGGAGGAGGCTTTGAGTGAAATTTGGCTTCAACTCAGTTGAGGAAGACAACTTATGAGTTAATCCTGTCCACGGCTCAAGTATGTATCGCTTTGTTTATGAATCGAATGAACCCTGGGCCAACCCGGGCAACCTAGGTGATCTCGCATTCTATGAACAAAGAAGAGGCTGGTTACGGTCTAGGATACCCTGAGAAACTTTAGGTAACTTCATATAAATAGAAGTTATAATCTTGAGAGGAGACAAGTGCACGATGCATATTAGAACTCCTATCTCGAGCATTTGAGCATGAGTAGCAAGCATCTCTTGTAGGCAATTTGCTTTCAACTATGTTGTTAATCACGTGCGACGAGCATCCTATAGCTACTCTACTCCCAATTATATCGTCAATCGTGTGCAACAAGTATCTTGTTGGTACTTTGTTTCCAACTGTATTGTTGATCACGTGCAAGTTAAGTGGACTAGCTTTTGATCAGTAGATCTGAGATTCAAATATTCATCATCAAATACGGGCATTCAAAATACAATGAAATGAAATATAGGGACTGAGTTGCAAATAAAGGCAGGGACTAATTGGCAAATTTTGAAAGGAAAACAAAAAACTGAAATCATCAGAGCATCAGCACTTTCCTCCCAACACTTGGACGGATATTTCTCGCGCTCTGTCTTCAACTGTTACCTTTTTCTTCCCCCTCGTTATCGTCTCATACACAGAACAAACAGTCTCACCAGCGGCGAACCATTCACTTTCCGGCGACTATACTCCGGCGACTTCACTGTTTACACTCCCTTCTCCTTCTCCATGTCCGCCATAGCGCTCTGCTCTTCTCCGGTTCCCTTTCCTTCCCAATTGCCGATCAAGCCTCGGAGAAAACCAAAATTGTATTCATCCGATTGTCTCTGCCTTTCATTTTCGTGTAATTTGACAAGACTGTGGTCTTCTCACTGTTCGACGTCGAAGAATTGGAGCACGGTGCGTAATGGAGCTGTGTCCACGTTTGCTTGTTCGACGTCGTCGTTCGCCGGGAGAATCGGCTCGCGGATTCGGCAGGGGAATTCCTCGCTCTTGTCCTTTGGATTGAACTCCAATGCGGAGGCGGAAGCTACCGATGGCGATTCGTCTCAGCTTTTGTCGGCTTTGCTTCCTTTTGTGGTGGCTGCTACTGCGATTGCGGCTTTGACTCGGCCTTCTACTTTCACTTGGTAATTTGGACCTTATCGATTTAGTTATTGTAGTGTAGTGTAGTTACCAATTTTCAATTTCAGCCACTGCATTTTTTGTTTTTTAAACTAATTTTCTTTGAATTCTTTCTTTCTCCCATGCAGCCCTAAATCCTTGTTCTCTGAGAAATGATTCTTACTAATTTATTTTTATTGATCTTGAAACTTCATTATCTTTGACATTTAATATTGTTGTTACTGTTCTTCAGGTTTCTTTATAATCTGCAGTCAAATAATTTAATAACGGTTTCGTTTATCCTCAACCAGTCAACTTTCTGGTTGTTTTTTTTAATAAAAAATTTGTTTTAAATTGCGAATGTCATTATATGTATATTTTTTTATGAATTTAGTTTTGGAACTTCCAATTTGCAGAGTCCACAAGGAGCTATATGATGGCTCATAGCTTCCTTGTTATCCCTTCTCTTTTCTATGTTGCATCATATTTAGATTATTGAATCTTTTAACAAAACTATCTGTTACAATGATATGATGCGGTTTGAGGTCGTGCATGTAGTTTATACAATATATGAAATCAAATTTGAACTTGTAAAAAGTATTTTATGATGTTTTTGACTTGGCATTTTCCAGGGTTTCTAAGGATTTCTATGCCCCAGCTCTTGGTGGGATAATGCTATCTATTGGGATTAAGCTTTCTATTAATGATTTTGCTTTAGCAATTAAGAGGTTATACTTCTGAAACACCAATCCTGTCAACTGCATTTGAAAACTTGAGTGTGTTCTTGAGATTTATTTTTCTTCATTTTGTTTATCATTTGCAGGCCTCTGCCACTTTCTGTTGGGTTTATTGCTCAGTATGTGTTGAAACCAGCCCTTGGTGTTTTGATTGCTAGAGCATTTGGCATATCTCCAATGTTCTATGCAGGATTTCTTCTCACAGCCTGTGTTGGAGGGGCTCAGTTGTCAAGTTATGCCAGTTTCTTGAGTAAAGGAGATATTGCCTTGAGTGTTCTCCTTACCAGCTTCACCACCATCTCTTCCGTGCTTCTGACACCTCTATTGACTGGCATTCTGATCGGTTCGGTTGTTCCAGTTGATGCAGTTGCCATGTCAAAGTCAATATTGCAGGTAATGGTTTCAATGAATTGATTAGTAGATAAGATTCTCAGACTTCAAACAAAAATGTCCAGTACAATGGTACATTCTCCTTTTATCAATTTTTTTTTTGGTAAGAAACCAAGCTTTCATTGATAAAAATGAAAGAATGTACAAGGACGTACAAAAGAAAAACAAACCAACAAAAGGAGTCCTAAACTATAGGAAACAACTCCAATCTAAAAGAATACAACCAAGTTCTAACATCCCAAGCCCACCGCTAGTAAATATTGTCTGTTTTGGCCTGTTACATATTGCCGTTAGCCTCACGGTTTTAAAACGCATCTGTTAGAGAGAGGTTTCCACACCCTTATAAGGAATGCTTCGTTCCCCTCTCCAACCGACGTGGGATCTCACAATCTACCCCTTTGGTGGCCAGCATCCTCACTAGCATACCCCTCGGTGTCGGCTCTGATACCATTTGTAACCGCCCAAGTCAACCGCTAGCAGATATTGTCCACCTTGGCCCATTACGTATCGCCGTCAGCCTCACTTTTTTTAAAACACGTTTGTTAGTGAGAGGTTTTCACACCCTTATAAGGAATGATTTGTTTCCCTTTCTGACCGAAGTGGGATCTCACACAAGCTCATAAAGACACATTAAATAACACCACCTTCAACACCTCCCTCAAAAACCTCTCCACTCCTAAAAATCCTGCTATTTCCCTAGAGCCACATATACCCCCACAAGCTTGCAAAACAACATGCCTACCACAAAACTATCCCCTTCTACTGAAAAGTATACTCCTTCGGGAGCATGTACTAGAGTAGTATTAGACTTTTTCCTGAAAAAAAAACATTTAGTGCAGAAAGGTCTTGATATATTGGGTTTCTTATTATTTAGGCATCTGGTTGTATGAGAGAGCTTTTCTAATCTTTATAACTCTTCTTAGCGAACGAGTTAGTTAAACAGAAGTTTCTTTTATGGAGATTTTCGTGTGTTCTTTTCATGTGTCTCTGTGGAGATTATCTGATATAATCATTGATGTTTGGTTATTAATCATGGTTGCAGGTTGTTCTTGTTCCAATTTCTCTTGGACTCGTCCTTAACTCTTATGCAAAGCCGATCGTGGCCCTTCTTCAGCCTGTGATGCCGTTTGTTGCAATGATCTGTACTTCATTGTGCATCGGTAGCCCTCTTGCTATAAACAGGAGCCAAATTTTGTCAATAGATGGAGCCCGGTTGGTTTTTCCAGTTTTGGCCTTCCATACTATGGCATTCACTTTGGGATACTGGGCGTCCAAAATTCCAATCGTAAGGTAAAAGTTTCTCTGGACATAAAATCCCATTCATTTTCATGAACTTTGGGGATTCAGTTCCTTCAAACGACCGTTTTGAGGTAGAACTTCGCACAATATAATTGATTCTTCTTAAATTACTTATCACCCAAAAGCTTAATTTGATGGTTCGAACTCAATACCTCTTACTCTAATACCATATTGAATCGTCAAATCAATCCAAAAATTTAAGTTGATGGTTATGCTAAATTTAATTATTTTTAATGCTTTAACAATTCTGCTCGCATGTTATTATCCATGAAAATATGAGTATCTCTTTATCGATTAAATGGTTACAAAAGTCCAGCAGGGCAGCTAATGCTAGGAACCATCTGATCTTTTGCTTTGATCAATCGCCTTCAATCTTTTTAGGAAACTGTTAAGGCATGTGACTATAATTAGTCAAGGCTTTTCAACTCTTCATTCACATGAAAACTATCTGCTGTCATAATATTGCTTACCTTTCTGCTCAAGTGGATCTTAGATAACAATGCTGGCAATAGTTCATGAATAGATAGCATCAACCAAATCTGCAGTGTATGGCTTGTTGGGAGTAGTCTATAAAATTCATTTTCGAACTTAAAAATCAAAAGTAGAAGGGCTGTCTGAGAGAACTTTAAAAAGTAGCTATGGGATTTGGAACAAAATTTGGTGATGTGTTTGATTGAGCCTTTGATAATTGTTTATTCTCATATTAGCTACGAGGCTTTTATTATTAGTTTCCGGTGTACAGCACCTATAACCTTTACAGGCCATCCAACACCCTCCTCCTAAACCTGAAAACTCAAGTAGGAAGCTACTTTTTAAAATAGCTCCCAAGCAACAAAATTACATAAAAGTCACGTAAGTATCTGTTGGTGGCTTAAGATTCTTACATAAAAACTTCTATCTCCTTTGTCTAAACAAAGTTTCTCATTCCTATAGTGATACTGGTTTGATTTACTGTTTTAAGAGTGGTTATGTTTCACAAGTATTCATGTCATTTTGTTTGTTGTATTGGATTGGATTGAGTGTTGAGGATGGTTGGGAGGGAGTCCCACATTGGCTAATTTAGGGAATGATCATGGGTTTATAAGGAAGGAATACATCTCCATTGGTATGAAGCCTTTTGGGGGAGCCCAAAGCAAAGCCATGAGAGCTTATGCTCAAAGTGGACAATATCATATCATTCTGGAGAGCCGTTATTCCTAACATTGAAGTCACTTTGATTTCCAGCTCAAGGTGGCAGGAGGTTGGGACTTCTAGCTCCTGATTTCAGGTAGTAATAAATGACTAACATTGATATTGTTTAGAGTTCGACATTAGGGTGCACAGTTATTGTAGATGAATGAGGTTGGCTTTAATACTTAAAGGTTAATGAAAACTAGATTACATTGAATGTCAGAATTCAAACATACGATGAACATTACTTGATAGCCATTTTGTTATATATCTGATATCTGAAGCTGTGGATACAATGTGGTGGGTGTCATAGGCAAGAAGAAGAAGCTAGCAGAACAATTTCACTGTGCACAGGGATGCAAAGCTCCACTCTAGCAGGGCTTCTTGCTACTCAGTTCCTCGGGAGCACACAGGCCGTTCCGCCTGCGTGTTCGGTCGTCGCCATGGCCATCATGGGTCTTTGTTTAGCTTCTTTCTGGGGCAGTGGCTCCAAAATTAGAGACTTACCATCTCTTTTGATGAAGAAAACCAGTTCAATTGTCAGTGCTTCTTGAATCCATCTCTTAATAAACTGGTTGGGAGTCACAAAATGCAACGGCGAAAATTCCAGTTGAAGGGAAGGGAAGGGAAGGGAAAAGAGTGCTGCATCAACTAGCAGTAGCAGTTGGAAACTTGTGTGTACAGAGAGAGATTCAGGTACCCCATAGAAAATAGCAGGAAATGAATTTACTTGTATACGTTCATATGATACAGGAAATGAAATGGGGCGCACCATCAGCATGATGTAGAATAATATTTAGTATCATAATAGTTTTCGCATAAAATCAAGAAAAAAAAAAATTGTTTTTGCATCGTTTCAGTTTATTTTAAATATTAAATTAATAAAAATATTTTTAAATTTTATATTTTTTCTAAAAAAAAATACCCTTAAATTTTTAAAAGTTTCAATAATACCCTTAAACTTTAAAAAAAAAAATTTAAATACTTTTACCAATTAGTTGAGATGAAGACCATTACTACTATGTTTGAAAAATACCTATGAAATTTTAAAAATTGCATTAACACCATTTACCTTTAATAAAAAGATGTTAAAAAAAATTCTTACCGTCAATATATGAACGGAAATTATGTATCAACACCTCATCGATTATATCCAAATATTTTAATGTTACTTTTAAAACATCGTATTCAAATCCTCACTATTCCATTGCCGTGTAATATACAAATAAAAAAAAAAAAAAGAAAGAAAGAAAGGAAGAGTAGAGATAATACAAGAAAATGCAACACTAGTAGGATGTACTCTATGAATGAAGAACCCAAAAAAGATAAAAGATCGAATTCATAATAATACAAATATTTGTTGAAAAGAAGAGAAGGGGAGGGAACTGAGCTATTCACAGCTCGCGGCAGATTCTGCAGCGAGCAAAAAAAAAAAAAAAAAACCTTTCAAAAA